>NW_011889297.1:1741274-1927945 GCF_000151845.1 Pteropus vampyrus | reverse complement strand
TAATTAATTATTAATTATTTGGTTATTTAATTATTCAATTATTTTTTAATTAATCGATTTGCGTGTGTTGAACCATCTTTGTGCTTCTGGGATAAAGCCCACTTAATCGTGGTGTATAATCTTTTTAATATGTTGCTGTATTCTGTTCGCTAGTATCATATTTAGAATTTTTGCATCTGTGTTCATGAGAGATATTGGTCTGTAGTTTTCTTTTTTTGTATTAACTTTAATACAAAAAAGGTTTTGGTATCAAGGTGATATTGCCCTCATAAAATGAGTTGGGAAATATTGCCTCCTCTTCAATTTTTTGAAAGAGGTTGAGAATAGGTATTAAATCTTTGAATGTTTGGTAGAATTCACTGATGAAGCCATCTGGTCCTGGACTTTTACTTTTTGGCAGGTTTTTAATGATTGGTTCAATTACCATACTGCTGATCAGACTATTTAGATTTTCCAGTTCCTCTTGATTCAATCTAGGAAGGTTGTACTTTTCTAAGAACTGGTCCAGTTTTCTAGGTTATTAAATTTGGTGTTATATACTTTTTCATAGTATTCTTGTATGAACCTTAGTATTTCTGCAGTGTCTGTCATAATTTCCTCTCATTCCTGTCCCTGATTTTGTTTACTCGTGTCCTTTCTCTTTTTTCTTTAGTGAGTCTAGCCAGAGGTTTGCCAATTTTATTAACATTCTCAAAGAACCAGCTCTTTGTTGCATTTATTTTTTTCTATTGTTTTGTTGTTTTTACTTTCATTTATTTCTGCTCTAATTTTGATTATTTCTTTTCTTCTGCTGACTTTAGGCTTCATTTGTTCTTCCTTTTCTAGTTTTTTTTTTTTTTTTTTTTTTTTAAGATGAAGCGTTGCGTTGTTTATTTGGGTTCATTCTTGGTTTGGGAGGTAGGCCTGTAATAATATGAACTTTCTTATGACCACTTTTGCTGTGTCTCAAAAGTTTTGATATGTTGTACTATCATTGTCATTCATTTCTATGTATTTTTAACCTCTCTTTTTATTTCTTCTATGACCCAGTTATTCTTCAGTACTATATTGTTTAATCTCCATGTATTTGTGGTTCTTTCCGCTTTCTTTTTTACATTGATCTCTAGTTTCAAAGTATTATGATCAGAGCATATGGTTGGTATGATTTCAACTCTCTTATATTTGTCGAGGCTATCTCTGTGTCCTAGTATGTGATCAATCCTTGAGAATGTTCCATGTGCACTAGAGAAGAATATATAAGCAGCTGTTTTGGGATGAAAGGCTCTGTCAATGTCAATTATGTATAGTTGGTCTAATGTGTCATTTAAGGATGTTATTTCCTTATTGATTTTCTGTTTGGATGATGAGTCCATATCTGGCGGTGGGGTATTTAAGTCCCCTACTATGATAGTGTTTTGCTGTTTCTCCCTTTAGTTCTGTTAGTAATTGCTTTATATATTTTTGGGAACCCTAATTGGGAGTATAGATATTAAAAGCGTTATATCTTCTTGGTGCATGATTCCATTTATCATAATGAAGTGTCCCTTAGTATCTTTCTTTACTTTTTTCATTTTCAGTCTATTTTGTCTGGTATTAGTATCACTGCTTCCGCTTTTCTCTGAGTGCCATTTACATGAAATATCATTTTCCACCCTTTCACTTTGAGTCTATATTTGTTTTTGGAACTGAGATGTGTCTCTTGGAGGCAGCATATGGTTGGGTTTTGTTTTTTTATCCAATCTGCAACTCTGTGCTTTTTTGCTGGTGAGTTCAGTCCATTTACATTTAGGGTTATTATTGAAATATGAGGTCTTCTTATAGCAATTTTATCGTTTGCTTTCTGTTAGCTCGGTGTTTCCATTGCTTCCTTGTCTTTGTGTTTATGTTTTCTTTATTTGGTTGGCTTTTGGGGGTTTTCCTTCTGGTTTTTCTTGTTTGTTTTTGTTTTTGTTTTTGTTTTGTTATATAACTCAGTTCTGAATCTTTGTTGAGTGGTTACCATTACAAATATATACAGTCATTCCTTTTCTTCTGTGTGTGCCTTATCTCCATTCCCCTTTGTGAAGTTAGATCTTTGACTCCTCCCCGTTTCAGTCATTGTGGCCTCAATTTATCCCTATGTATTCTAAACATTCATTACTATCTTGCTATAGCAAATCTCTTCTTATTTTTAAGATTAAATGCCCTATTCCTAGTAAGAGTTGCACTCCTCTGCTTCTATCAGCCTGCTAGTTACCTCACTCCTAATTATGTATTTTTTCTTTCATTTTGTTTTAGGTGAGTTGACCCCTTTCAGTATTTCCTGTAGTGCAGGCCTCGTAGTGGAGAATTCCCTCAATTTTTGTATGTCTGTAAAGGTCTTTATTTCTCCTTCGTATCTAAAGGAGAACTGAGCTGGATACATTATTCTTGACTGGTAGTTCCTTTCATTTAATAGTTTTAATATTTGATTCCACTCCTTTCTGGCTTGTAAGGTTTGTGCTGAGAAGTCTGACATTAATCTAATGGTTCTTCCTTTACATGTTACCATCTTTTTACCCTGGTTGCCCTGAGAAATCTCTTTGTCATTGATTTTCGACAATTTTAATACAATTTGTCTTGATGAAGGCCTTTTTGGTTGAGATAATTGGGTGTTCTATTGACTTCCTGAATTTCAACTCCAGCTCATTTCTTTGATCTGGGAAATTCTCGTCAACTCTTTGTCTGAAAATGCTTTCTAATCTCTGCTCCTTTTCCTTCCCTTCGAGAATTATCAGTATTCTTATGTTTCCTCTTCTAATGTTATCAGCTAGTTCTTATATTCCTCTTTCATTATTTTTCATTGTTAGCTTTCTCACTTCTTCCTTCTGATTTATTGCTAGATTTCTGTCTTCAATATCATCGATACTTTCCTCCATTTGGTCGACTTTATTCCCCAAGCTTGCTATTTCATTTTTTCAAGTTTTGCAGTATGTTCTTTATCTCCAGAATTTCTATTCGGTTCTTTTTGAGGGTTTCAATCTCACTGCTAAAGAACTCATTCTGCTCATCTAGTTGTTTTTTTTTTTCAATTCCCGAAATTGTTGATATGATTCATTTTGTATCTCATTGAGTTTATTCAGAAGTACCATCCTGAATTCTCTGTCACTTAAGTCACATATTTCTATGTCTGTAAGTTTATTTTTTGGAGATTTTTCTCTTTATTTCTGAGATGCCTTGTCATCTTCATTGTTCATTGTGTTTAATGGACTATTTCTCTGCCTGGGCATTAATGGAAGTATATTCTGATTTTTTTTTCCAGAAAGGAGATTTATTATATAATGGTCCATAGCCTGTTGCAAAGAAGGTGTTTTTCTTTTGTTTTCTAGTAGGTGGTGCCTAAGCTTCTTGGATCTCTGCTTTATATAAAGTCTTAATAATGTCTTTTTTTTTCCTTCTAGATGTTTAATCATGCTTGCTACCCTCAATCTCAGTTCCTGTCAGTATTAGCAACAGTTTCAGTAGTATTTGCTAAGTTTCCTCTGGGGCTCCACCTGCATTCCATCTTGGAGAGCATAGGGGGAGGGGCCCTCTGGGTTGGGGGTTGAAGTCTGCGGCTCAGCCTTGATTTTGCAACCCTGGCTGGTGATAGTCAACTGTTGTTTCTCTGCTGTCCCTGCTTTTCTGCCGTCCCCATTTCTCTGTTGTCTGCCGTGACGACTGGGTACTGCCACCAACCACATGGAGCTCACAGCACTCCCAGGAAGGGCTGTTCAGGGAACTTGCTGCATCTTCTCCCCACTCCCCCGCCCCCCACCACCTTCTCCTACAGGCAGCTCTGGCAGCTGTGAGAGGCAGCTTCTTTATTTCTCCCAGTCCAATGCCCGATACTCAGTTTTCTTACCTGTAGTAGCTCTTATGTGTAGATTTCACACTCAGAAGTGCTGGTGTACAGTTCAGGTGTTTTTTGTTTGTTTGTTTGTTTGTTTTGTTTTTGAGTTTTAAATGTTCAGCTTATTGTCGTTTCAAGGGGAGAGATCTGGGGACGTCTCTGATTCCGCCATGTTTCTGACATCACTCCGAGTTATATAAATTTCTAATCACTATGCTGTACAACTGAAACTAATATATTGTTTTATGCCAACTATAATTGAAAAAACACTCATTGAATCATACAGTGTAAATATGAGCAACTAATTGTCTATTATACTTCAATGAAGCTAAGAAAAATGAATGAAGAATGGCAATAACTAAATATCTATCAACAATTACTTCAACTGAAAAAGAATTAAATGCCCCAACCAAAAAATAGTGGGCTGAATGGATGAGAAAACAGGACCCTTACATATGCTACCTACAAGAGACACAGTTTAGATTAAAACACACACATAGACTGACATTAAAGAGATGGAAAAAGATATTTTATGATCGATATAGAGAGTATTGTGTTGAGTGGAGTATATGTCAACTACATTCTAACTATAAAAATAAAAAATATATATATTATTTCAAAAAAAGAAATACTAAAAAATTTCTTCATGCTGAAAGAAAATGACTCCAGACAGTCATTGGAATCCACACATAGAAACAAAAAGCACTTGTAAAGTTAATTATGTACTAGAAGATAGTATAAAAGCGTATTTCTTCTACTTTACCCTCTTAACTGATTTCAAAGGCAACTGTGTAAATCAATGTATAATTTTATTGTTGGGCTTATAATATATAGATATGTAATATATTTGGCATTGTATTTTCAACCCAAAGGATGTTGAATAGTAGTTAAGCTCTATTAAAATAAAGAACAGATGATAATTTGACTGCATATGAATAAATGAAAACTTTAGGGAGCTATCTAAATTTTAGATAAATTATCACAGGCCTATTTCTATCTGGGAAAGATTAAATTCTGCCACTGGTAACAAGTCCCCTACCTTCTCTCCTCCTCAGGAATACAGACTTGCACTGAACATTTTTTCATTTGCCTAAGAACCGCAAGTTAAGTGGCAGTTCAACTGTTCTTCTGCCAGGTTTTTCTATTTACATAGATCTAAAACCCATCAAAGATATCCCAGGAACAAAGCGGGCAAGGTAGAAACTTCAGCTAATGGAGAGAGGCAAGGCTAGGTGCTCAGGTTAAGCTACAAGTTTCCCTGGAGATGTCAAGGAATATGGGAAAAGAGTAGGTGGAAGTGACACTTCCGAAATGCCTCTGGCAATATCCAAACCAAGGGCTGAAGAAATATTATGTTATCCTGAGATTAGGAGACTTTCTGCTATGGACGGGTGTACTGGCTGGGAAACAGAAAATAAAAGGTTAGAATAATAATGTCTTTTGATAGTAAATGCTACCAGAGCACTTACATTTACAGAGCATGAATCTCTAATTTTTCATGCTCTGAAGAGCCAAGTAATGCATTTAATAAAATTGAGTTGCTAATTCATACAGCAAGTATTTATGTAGCACCTGTGTACTGAGCTTAGTCTGGCAGTGGAAGATTCCAAAATAGGAAAGGCATGGACCCTGTCTGGAGAAATTGTACAATCAGGTTGGGAAGACACAAAACAGAGGCACATATGAACAAAGGTCACTAAGAGTCAGTGAAGGAGCAGCCAGTATGGTACATGGGTGAGGAGGGGAGGGCAGGCAGGAGGCTTCTGAGGGAAAGTGAGAGTGAAGCTGGTCCTTGAAGATAAGATGTTGGAATTGATGAGGTTCAGGACATGCTGCCCCAAAATATGGTACCTTGGCATATTAGATACCTTAAACTGAAGGAATTTTTTAAGTGGCAAATGCAGAAAGATCACTCTGACCTCCCCTTCTCCCCATCTTCCTTGAAAGAAGTCATAAAACTGCCAAGTAAAAGTTACCCTTCATGTACCAGGAGGAAAGAAGGCATTCTTAAAACTAGAGATGGGGAATTTGGGGCCCAGAAATCTGAATAAACAAACATTGTTAAACTACCCCTCACCTTCCTGATTACGTCTTCACCATTTGCTACCCCTAGCCTTTGTCTTGTCAGTTCTTCACAAATTTACTGTTTCTTTGTCTAAAAGATATAAAAGCTTCTTTTTCTGGTCGCTTCTTTGAGTCTTCACTCTCTTGTGAAGGCTCCCATGTACATATAAAAAATTAATAAATTGGTATGCTTTTCTCCTGTTATTCTGTCTGTCAGTTTAATTTTTAGAACCATCCAGGAACCTAATAGGGTTGGGTAAGAATTTTTTCTCCCTTCTAGAATTTAGAAAGAAAAGAGGAGATCATCCCAAGTAGGGAAAGCCACACATTCCCAGGGAGGAGCTATATAGTTATTCAACATATATTGAAACTCTAATCGAAAAATAAAACTTAAAAAAGAATAAACAAATAAAAGAGAAAACAAACAAACAAACATTGAGTACCTATTATGTGCCAGACAATGTCAGAGGATATAGCTGTGAATAAAAGTCTCTGCCTTTGTGAAGCTCATATTCTAGTTGGACAAGACAGGTAACAAACTAATCATTAAGAAATACATGAGATCATTTTAGTTAGTAAAAAATGTTGTAAAAAGATTAAAACAAGATAAATAAAATAGATAATGGGTTCAAATCATGGCTCAGCTACTTATTAGATGTACAACTTAAAAGTTGCTTAATTTCTCTGTGCCTTAGTTTCCTTCCTCATGTATAATATGGGATAGTAACAGTATTTACCTCCTAGAGGTATAGTGAGGATGATTTAATACATAAAATGCTAAGAACAGTATCTAGCCATAAGTGTTGGTTATTACAGGTAGGGACTACTTTAGATAGGGTGATAAGGAAAAGCCTCTGTGAGTTGGGACCTGAATGATGAGGAGCCAGCCATTGGAAGTTCTCCGGGAAGACCATTCCAGACAGTGGGATAGTTAAGGATTCTGATAGTAGAATGAGGACAGAAATAAGAACAGAAAAAAGGACCGGTAGGAAAAGCTGAGCAAAGAAGATGAAAAGGGGGTAGGGGTTTCTAGCAGGTGACTGGCAGCAGAGGGTAGACTGACTAGCAATCTAGTAAGGAGGACAGGTTAATGGTCCCAGCAGTAGAAGAGGAATAAGTATAGTGGCATTAAGAAGCTATTTATGAAGCAGAACAGAAGGCAGGATGATTGGGAACAAGGACAGGTCGAGGAGAGGAAATTGCCAAGGAAAAATATTTAGGTTCTTATTTTGGGAAAATGAGTGCCACAATGTGAGAGGGAGACGTAAGAGGATGGGCAGAATGGAGTGAGAATAGAAAGAATATATTTGCTTATTAGACTTTCTGAGTTCGAGGTGCTAAGAAACATTCAAATCTCACTTCTGTCACTCCAAGCTGTGTGACCTCAGGCAAGTTATTTATCCCCTCTGTTTCTTGGTTTCCTCATCTGTAATTCCTTTTGCCTCAGAGATATTGTGAAGATAACATGAGGTAATAACTGTAAAGCATACTGAGCAGTGTCTGGCATAGAGTAAGTGCTTAGTAAATGTTAATTATAATTATTACAAAGGCACGTAGGTATGAGCAAGTCTGAGATGTTGAGGGGTTGGTGGGGGTCTACTATGCTTGGAATGTAAAGTGCTGGGGGAAGATAGAAGATGATGAATAGTGAAAGATAAGTCAAATTGTGAGGAGCTATGAATGTTCTTTAGGTTAAAGAAGGAAATGGATGTTCTCAGAGAGAAACAGGCTTGGAGCCCTTTGTTTTATCTCTAGAAAAGGATCTAGAAGTAATGTGGTCTGTTTCCTTAGGATTTTAACTAAAAGCTTCAAGAACTACCACCTGTGCACAGATATGTAAATGGTGAGGGTGGAGCTTTCTTTAGGAAGAGTATTGGAAGCAAACCAGTTGAGACACTAAGGATGTCCCATGGTAGACTGTACAGGTCTGGGGCAGAGGCAGGAAATAGTTCCAAGGCCCAGTCCTGCCACTGTGACTATAGACAAGTGCCTTTGATTCTTGGGTCTTGGTTTCTCACTCTATGAAACTGGGAGAAAGGATTGGATCCAGGAATCTCTCTGGGCCCTTCTTGCCCAAGCCTCATAATTAATATAAGAAAGGAGGCAATGAAGCACTACTCTTGAACGGCAGAGAACACCTGACCAAGGCCTCGAGGGCTCATGGAAGAACCAGGAAGGAAGTTCTAGGTCCATATGTCCAACTGCTTGTATGACTTTAGACAAACACAAATCCTTTCTCTCTCTAAGACTCTATCTGTACCAGGAAAGTATTGGTCTACTTTAGACTCTAAAGCAGTGGCTTTCCAAGTGTGGTCTCTGGAACAGCAGCATCACCATCCCCACCTACTGGGAATTTGTTAGAAATACAAATTCTCAGGCTCCACTTCAGGCCTACTGAATCAGAGACTATGGAAGTGGAGACCAATAATCTGTTTAAGAAGACCGCAAAGTGATTCAGATATACACTAAAATTTGAGAACCATTGTTCTAGGTATTTTCAAACTTTTGCAGCGAGGAAGCCACCCTTTTTTCCCCTTTTTAATTGAGTTGTAATTTACATACAACTTGATAAATTTCCATGTTTATACCCTGTAACCATCCCTCAAACCAAGAATATTTCTATGACCCCAGGTTTTCTTGTGCCCCTTTCCAGTCAATTCCTCCCATCCCAGCTTCAGACAACCATGCCTGCTTTAGAACTTTATATATCTGGAATTATACAATATATTCTCTTTTGTATCTGCCTTTTTTTGGTACAATATAATGCCTATGAGATTCATCTGTATCATTGTGGTATGCATCCGTGGTTAGTTTATTTCTATTGCTGAGCAATATACCATTCTATAAATATACTGTAGTTTTAACCATTTTCTAGTTGATGGATATTTCAGTGGTTTCTGGATTGGAGCTATTCCCAATAGTATTACTATATCTTTGGTATACATCCAGGAGAATACCCCCTTTCTTATTTTTTTAAATATTGAGATCACTGTAGATACACATGAACTTATAAGAAATAATACAAAGAAATCTCATGTACCCTTTACTCAGTTTCCCCCAATGGTAACATCTTGTGAACTATACTACAATATCACAACCAAGATACTGATTTTGATATAGTCAAGATATAGAATCAAAGCAAGGATCCCACATGTTGCTCTCTTATAACTGTACTACTCACACCCCACCCCTTTCCTTAACTGCTGGTAACCTGATATGTTCTCCATATCTGCAACATTGTCATTTCAAAAATGGAGAATTTTGAGTTGATAACAATGTTAATTGTGGCTTAAAATAACACAGATGTATTACCTTACAATTCTAGAAGTCAGATAGAGGTACAAAATGGGTTTCATTGGGTCTTAAACAAAAGTGTTGAAAGTGCTGTGTTCCTTCTGTAGATTCTGTTTCTTTGCCTTTCCTAGTTTATAATGGCCACCTGAAATCCTTGGCTTGTGACCTCTTCCTCCATCTTCAAAGCTACCAGCATAGCACATTCAACTCTGACTCTGATCTTCTTCCATCTTTTAAGGACCCTCATGATTACATTGGATTCACCTGCATAATGCAGTATCATCTATCTTAAAATCCTTAATTTAATCATATCCCCAGGTTCCTTTTAACACAAAGTAATATATTCATAGGTTCCATGAATTAGAACATGGACATCGTTGAGGAGCCATTATCTACACCATGTTCCTGGAAGCAGAAAGTCCACCTATCTTCCCCTTTAAAAAAATTAATTACACATACACAGCCTAATATACAAAGCATACAAAAGAAGACATCCTCTGGTTGAGGTTGGAGGCGACCTAGAGCTCCTTCATTCCCCTAGGCAACAACAGTTGAGACTATCATTGGCAGAAATTTCTAAGCCCTTTTCCTACATTAATGTCCTAGAGCCCTAGAATTCTATTTGCTACCTTAGAATTGAAGCTGGACAAGTATATCCTCTTCCCAGTACCTGCCTGTCCTCCCCATGCCCTGGTGGGAACAGGGAGAAAGTATACTATAGTTTAAGAGCATAGGCTCATGAACTAGATTGCCTGTATTCATGTCCTGGTTCTACTATTTCTAATATCTGTGACCTTGGACAAATTAATTCATCTTATGGGCCTCAGTATCTCCATCTGTAAAATGAGATAAAATCGTATGTCTTCAGAATAATGGATCCCAAATTTCTCTGCACATTGTAATCATCAAATACTGTACTGAAGTCTGTGTCCCACTACTAGAGATTATAATTTGATCTGAGGATGTGATCTGGGCTTTGGAATCTTTAAGATTGTAATGTGCAGACAAGCTGGGGAGCCACTGCCTCAAAGGGTTGTTGTAAGAATTTAAAGTTCACAGAATATGTAACTTACTTTTCTTTGCAAGTATTTGCTCACCAAGAAAGGAGCTGGTGGGAGAGTGTGCCAGGTTCAAAACAGACTGGAAGGCTTATCTAAATCTCAGTTTCCTCATTTGTAAAATTGAGATAACCATATCTAGGCTTCAAAATTGACATGTTTTATAACCATAAATACTGCCCTGCAGCTTTTATATGTGTATACACTCTCCGCCCTCTCTTTACAGTTTTTTTTCTCCACCACCTTTGCAACAGCGATTAAGGTAATTTATCTGATCTTCATTAGCATGGCAATAAATGAGTGTAATAGGAGGTGGACAAGCCTGGAGGTCTTCCTGAAAAGTAGGCAGAATAGCGCATGACCACCACAGGAGTCCAGAGACAGAAACCACTACTCACAAGTATCCCCAAGGCCCCAATGCCATTCAAGCCCAGGAGCATCACATGGTTAATACAGAGCCTGCCAACAGTAGAAAAGTTGGCCTGGAGCCATGGAAAGGGGCATAGGCTATTAAATCAAACATTCCTGTGCCTTGGGCAGTTATTCTACTTTTTTGAGTTCATTCCCTTCTCTATAAAGTGAGGATGAAGCAAGACCAGGAATGGGAAGGTGGTGTATAGGGTGAAAATTACAGTGAAGTATCTTACAGCCATCCATGCATACCTCAAAGAAAGATCAAGTCGCAGTGAAGTCTTCCTAAATTTTATTGGTACTGAAATAGAACATGGGTTGAGCATAAACCCCTCCAAAAAACAAAAACAAAAACAAAAACAAAACAAACAAACCCCCACAAATTTTAAAAACCCAAAAAACACACACAAAAAAAATGAATACAAAATCTAACTTTTCTCCCCAGCCTCCTGGGGGTGGGTTACTGCTCTTAAGGCAGCTAGATTGCCCCACAATTCCAGGTTTGAATTTAGCCAATATAGGGAATATCACCAAGAATATCAATGTAATTCACAGCAATGCACATAAAACTCCCCAAGGTCAGGAGGCGGGTAAAGGAGAGGAGAGGGGGATAGAAGCCATGGTCTCTGGGCTAGGGGTACTGCAGGGACAGTATAGCCCCCTAGGGACTGAACTCTGGGGAGAAGGTAATAAAGGAATAAAACCAAATACCAAGTACTTTAAGAATGGATTGTATGACCTATAGTGACAGGTGACATCACTAACACTGAAAGCTTCTTACATTAATGTTCTGGCAAAATATTCTCTTATCATATAGTATATACTTCCCAGGTGTGGGGGTGGTAAGGGAATGAGGTCAAAATGATTCTGCTCCAAGACTAATATGTTCTAAGGGTGCATTAGCAGGAAATGCGGAAATCAATATTGAGTTAGATGCCACTAGAATATATAATACTGGTAAAAAGAAAAAAAAAGCGCACACATGCAACAGAGGAGGAAGAGGCTGCTCCTGGGTTGACAGCAAGGGTGGGGCTGTAGAAGAGACCAGGCCAGAGCCTCCAACAGTTCTCTGATTTACAGCTCCAAGGGACAGCACAGCTGGTGACAAGACCTGGGTTAGAGGTTTGTCAAACAGAGGCAGGGCCCAGTCACCACCTTGGATGGGGGCAATGGGAAGGGATTATTAGGTACACGAGGGAGTCAAGTAAACTGTGGGATCCAGGTCATGGGCTTCTCTCACCACACTCAGCTTCTATCTATTCACTACTTCAGCCAATTGACATCAAGCTCCAGGGCTCACCACACCAAGGCATGGATGGCCTTGAAGCTGGAGCTGTGTTTCAAGTGGCTCTGATGAGAAAAGTGGCCTAGGACCCCTGGCAGGGAAAATACTGAAGCCAGGTGTGAACATTTCCTCCCTTTGGCAAGAGTCTTAGATAGGGCTGAGTTTCTGGGTGACAATCTCTACTGTTACAACAGGAGGGGATTTGGGGATTGTAATGGGGAGGGGTAAATCCCAAGAAGGGAGGAGGAACCCAGAATAATAAGGGAGACTTCTGCCCATAGAGCTCACTTGAAACAGGTCTAGGTTCCCATAAAGCATTGAGGGAAGGATCTTATACCCAGTCTTGCCTGAATAGAAGGGTGAATAGCCTTCTAGGATGTTAGTGAAGCCTCTTGAAGGCACTGTCTCCCCCATCTCAACTTGGGGAGAAACTAAGTCCCTGAAGTCAGGGACAAGGCTTATTGGGACTGAGTTTATAACAGGCCCAATCTGGGAGGTAGAGAGAATAATTGAACATCTTTTCAGCCTCCAATCATTACAAAGCCTAAATAACTCTAGAAGGAATGGGCACTGGGAGGCCTAATCCTAGGTCGGTTGACATCTTAGAGCATATAGCCAGGGCCCTGCCTTCTTCCTTAAACCCTGTGATGCTCTCTAGTTCTTCAAATCACAGGACCCTGAGAGTAAGGCAGTGGTGGGGGCTGGTTTTCAACCTACTCTATACTTGACTTCTGCAGAACAACAGTAAATGTGGGGATGTTTCTCTAATCGAGTGAGAAGTGTGTCTGAGCTGGGGAAGTGGTCTCTTCTAGCAAACTAGATTGAATGGGACAGAGAGGGAAGACGGTCCCATTGGCACCAAAGTGAGCCATTTCTCTGCCCAGAGAAGTGAGTGAGGGCTGAGGGGTTAGGTTTGGTCCCATGGCTACATTGAACACTTGGCATGACTCCAGGGGCTGCTCTAGTTAGTGGCTCTAGCACAGTGTAAGTTAGGCAAGAATACAGGAGTACAGGGGCAAGGAAGAAGGGAAGAGGGGTCCCTAGAGGCTGGGTGCCCATTACATGGACTCAAACTCATCAATGCGCTGCTTGGTATTGCCCTGCCGGATCTGGCGCAGGGTCTTGTATTTGTCTCGGCCCAGTCGCATGTTCTCAGCATGGATCATGTCATTGGCAGTCTTCTTGGACTCATCACGGGCATTGGCCAGCTCAGAAGTGAGGGCCTGTGAGGGTGCAAGGAGATGAGGGATTAATGGCTTCCTCTCATTTTACGTTCCCTTATTTAACCAGGTTTTTTCCTCCTCTCCTTCTCTCTCCCCTCTCCCCCTTTCTACACACATACAACCACAAATTTTTCAGAGCTTTTTCCAGTCCTGTTAGAACTGCAGTGGAGTAAGAACAAAACAAAAAACACAGACTTAGGGGATCAACTGATGACGAGTATTCCCTGAGAGTAGCACAATGTACCAAACATTCAGGTAGGAATTGTCAGCTAAGTGCTTCCTAAACATAAAAGGTAAAAGGAGTATGGGTGGAGGATGGGAGAAAAAAAAAAAAGGAAGAGGTGGCTCAAGGTCTGATTAATAAGTAAGGGATATCTATTGTTAAAGTGATCACTTGAGAAAGGCTCAGGCTCCCATGTAGCACTGAGACAGGATCCTCCACTTATCCTCTCATGATGATAGAGAAGACCATGGGCTACTAAGTCAACCACATGGTCTCTTTGAACCTTTGGCCCTGCCTAGATACCTTCAGGTGCTTCTGCACACGCTCATTCTTCTCCGCTTCAGTGGTACGTTCCTCTTCACTTCGGTCCTTGGCCATGGCGTCAGCCTGCAGGTCAGCACTGGCCTCTGCCCCATTCTCATCCTGCTCATCCTGCTCATTTTCGGCAGGTTCTGCCACATGAGGAGTACTCATGGCAGTCTTCAGCTCGGCACGAGTTTTCTCCAAGTCTTCTTGTACCATCTGAGCCTGTATAGTAACAGAGGGAGAGAAGGATCAATAGTCAGATGAGGCTAACTTGCAGCATCCTACATGTGCCTAGAACAGTCCTGCAGGAGGCAAGCACCAGGTAGGCCAAGTCACTTCGTCTGCCTGATCCTTAGTTTCCTCAGCTACATAACAGGAACAATTGTACCATTTTTTCTAGAATGTTAGAGAATTCTGGGAAGTTATTTGAGAAAGCTTTGAGTTCCTTCTCCCATGATGCCCACTGTCAAGGGAGGATGGAAGGGGGAAGGAACCCAACCTTAAGGAATCTAAGGAACTGGAACTTATCCATGTGGTACCCCTTCCCATGATGTTTTGCTCTGGGCACTGTGTCTTACCTTCTGCTGCCATTCTACAGCCTCACTCTCTTTCTTCTGTCGAGCCATCTCTAACTGGGAGATCCGAGCTGTCAACTCCGCCATTTCCAATGCCTATAGATAAATTTGAAGCTTGTGAAAGCTGGGCCTTTTGGTCTTCAGGGCCCAAGTGTCTTCAACTCTAGTTCCCCCAGAGAACCAATAGGAACCTGCTGATCCACTTTCTTGTCGTCTTGGAGGCTCTTTATACCATATCTCCTCCAGGAAGCCCAAAGGACACTCATATTCTCAGATCTACTATAGTACTCTATTAACTCCAAACCATTTCCTTATAAGTCAGAGCTCCCTACCTAGACTATAGATCTCCTGAAGACAAACAGCACACCATCTCTGTCTTTTCCTCACCTCTCCACCTTCTTTCCCTCCGTCCTCAGTACTTCCCACTGAACAGTGCATACTTAGGGCTTTAGAGATCACTGTATCACTGCCTGAAGTGGCAGACCCTTCCCTGTTATCCTAGAATGCTCAGGGCTCCACTAAGACTCTTCCCAAGACAAGTATAAGAAAGACACTCAACTTTCACAGGTGATCTGAACAAAGGAAAAAAGCTTATGCACACCTTCACACTTTGGGCAAATCACCCAGAGGAAGCTTTCCCCTGAGTAGTAGATCTTAGTACCCTGCACTCCCACTGCAAACAATACAGGAAAGAGCATATGTAAAGGGCTTTGGGCCATAGATTCTTAATTTCTGAGTCACAGAACCCTTGTAACTTATAATTAAAGTGTGGATGCTCACCCCCACACACATACAGAAAAATGCACAGGCACATAGTTTTATATATAATTTTAGGGAGCAAATCCTTCAAAGGCAGAAATGGGTTCTCATCTTTACTCAGCCACAACTGTGTGACCTTTGGCAAGTCTCTTAAACCTTTCTGAGACCTAACTTCCTTATCTGGGCATATTACGGCATATGAGTTAATCTCATAAGGTTATATGGAAGAGGAGTAAGAAAATAAGGGAAAGGGAAAAGTTGCTAGCATAGCTTATAGTACACAGTAGGTAGTCAATCGAATGTGAATCCCTTCACTTCTTTCTTCCTTCCCTTTCCTTTGTCAGGTTATCAGCTCAGATTCCCAAAGGCTAATAAAACAGAATTAAAGTAAGGGTTAGGTAAAACTGTTTGCAAAGATTTCTGGGCCACACCAGTGACTTCTCAGCTTGCTTCTGAATGAACTATCTGCTGGAGGCCTGTAGAGTAGTACCTTCCTGGAAAGAGCCAGCCCTGCAGGCAGAAGTAGCTGTGAATAGGTAGGCAGAAAGGAGAGAAAACTCAGATCTCACAATTCTATTCCATTTTGTAGCTTTACCAGTTGTTCCTGGGTCTTCTTCTGGTCCCGGGAGGCCTGCAGCAGAGCCTCCTTGGCCTCTTCAGCTTCTTGACGCTCTTTGGCCAGTTTTTCAGCCTCACTCTGGGCCCGCTTCCGCTCCTGTTCAAGTTCCAGAGCCCTACGGGTCTGTTCTTCCAGTTCTGGGATGAGAAGGTGGAGAAAAGATGAATAACACAGAGATAAAAAAGAGATACCTAGCTTCTTTCCTGGAAAAGTTTCACCCTAGGCCACAATTGGCAGAAAGCTCTGGGCACTCTTCCTCTTGCCCCATCCTTCATCTATCCTGTAGTCACATCTGGATTATGCAGATAGAGTCTGCAGCTCAGGCAGAAGGGTCTCCAGCTCAGAGTCAGGCTATATTCAGTCTCCAAAGTTACTCTAAGGCTCACCTTGCTGAGCCTTCTTAGTCTGTTCCTCAATCTGCTTCAGCTTCTCCATCAGTTCCTCCTTCTCTCGTTCAATCTTCTCCTTCTCCTTTTCTGCCAACTCACGCTTCTTCTTCTCATTTTCCAGCAAAGCACTAGGAAAAGAAGAAAAAAGGGATGAAACAAGATAACAAAGGCCTGACCCTGGACTCTCAGCCCCCATCCATCTAACACACCCAGGGCTTGTGTGTTGGGACCACTGTTCTTTATCCCCACATCCTTGCCCTCATGTTATAGTCCCACATAGGCTGGTATGTTCAAGGCCCTGTCAGTTTGTCCCAGAGTCAAGAGATCCAACCTGGATTTCCAGCTCTGCCACTAAACAGTGGCTAATCAGTAGATAACCTTATCTATGTCACTTCTTTGCACCCTTTCTCAGTAGCCCAGTCTCTAAAATGACCTGATAAGTCTTGCCTTCACAACCTAATGGAGTTATAAGGAAACAAGTTTTGGCTCTGTGCTGGGATACTGTGCTTCAAGTCTGATGATCTCTATGGCTAGGGCATCAGTCCTTAGGCTTAACTCTGCCAAGCCTCTGAAGCCCAACTCTAGGTTCTTTTTCCCTTGAATTTGTTGCAAATCTAGAATAAGTATTTTCATTTTCTTGCCCCAGCACCAATTCTAGGAGACCTTCTTTTCTCCCTTATCTATATGTTTTTTTCTCTCTCTGAGTCCTCAGAACACCTGGGCCATCCTTTTCCCCATCCCTCCTCCCTGTTATTTTTCTCCAAAGAACTTCTTGCTATGAAAATTAATAAACAGAAACCTCATTCAAAATGGAGTCAGGAGGCCAGAAGAGAGAACTCTCACATATATATCACTCAACGCATACTACTGACCCCAACAGAAAGAGACATACCTAGCATCTCCAACAGGAAGTGATACTACTTTACTACCGCAGCAAGAAGATTCCTCTTTGCCCAGTAACAGCTCAGCCAATGGGAGACTGCCATAATTCAGCCAATGAAAACTCATTATATTTCAAACTTTCAGTTTCTCCCAATGGACTCTGTTTACAACAGCACCTCTCAAGTCCATAAAAGAGTGTTCCTCCTCTTTATTTCTCTGGACTTGCTTGTTCTTTGCCATTAGATTGCATGTCTTGAATTGCAATTCTTTGCTGTTCCCAAATAAACCCATTTTGCTGGAGAAATATCTGGCTGTCTATTTAAGGTCACTACTGTCATGTCACATATATATAATTATTTTTTTCTGTCTGTCTCTTCCTACAAAATAACAGCTTCATGAGAACATTCTTTTTTTCTCACTGTTCAGTAAATATTTATTGAGTGAATGAATGACACCACATTGTACCTTGAACAGTTAGGTATATACTGCTTTTCCTCTTTCTTCTACTAGACTGTGAGGTCCTTGAGGGCAGATTCCTACCAGATTTGGCTCTGTAAACTGGCCCCAATCTTGTAAAAAATTTTTCTGAATAAATGTGATTTTGTTTTTTAAAAAACTTATTGAGATGAAATTCACATAATATAAAATTAACCATTTTAAAGCAAACAGTTCAGTGGCATTTAGGACATTCACAAAGCTGTGTAACTACCATCTCTATCTAGTTCCAAAATATTTTCATTATTCCAAAGTAAAATTCCATATTCATTAAGCAGTTTCTCCCCATCTCCCTTCTCCAAGCCCCTTATAACCACTAATTATATTCTGTCACTATAGATTTAACTATTCTGAATATTTCATATAAATGGAATCATATATTAAGTGATCTTTTGTGTCTAGTTTCTTTCACTTAGCATGTTTTAGAGGTTCATCCACATTGTATCAGTACTTCATATCTTTTTATGGCTGAATAATACTCCATTGCATGGATTCATTATTTATCCATTCAACCATTAATGGACATTTGGGCTGTTTCCACATTGCTATGAACACAAGTACACATGTACTTGTTTGAACACCTGTTTTCTATGCTTAACTTATTGAAGAACCACCAATCTTTCACAGCAGCTGAACCATTTTACATTTCCCCTAGCAATATACATGAGTTCCAATTTCTCCACATTCTGCCAACAGCTATTTTCTGTTTTTATTTATTATATCCATATTAATGAGTATGAAGTGGTATCTCATTGTGATTTTGATTTGCATTTCCCTAATGACTAGAGCTTTGCATTTCCCTAATGACTAAAGATGTTTTCATGTGCCTGTTGGCCATTTGCATATCTTCTTTGGAGAAGTGATTACCTACAACCTAAATATGCAGATTCTGAATCAATAGGTCTGGAATAGGGTCTTGGATCCTGCCTTTTATAACAAGTCCCAAGTTGATGCTAATGCTGCTGAGCCCTGTTGCACTTTGAGTAACAAGGGCCTCCAGTGCATAGGGGTTTTGTAGTGAAAATTCTGGTGGCTCTGCCTAATTCCACTCAAAAAAAAAAAAACCAAAAAAAAAAAAAAACCCTATAGAGTCCAGGTTTAAAAGTGCATGGAGCCTTCTGCTATTGCCACTGTACTGGTCAGATAGCCTGGAGCAACTCAGAGTTTGCCTAGAAAAACAATGGCATGAGGGTCATAGACAATGGGAACTATAAAATTCCCTCCCTTTTAAGAGCCTCTGAAATCCTAAGCTTCTGATGCCTGTTTCCTGGAGTGGGAGTTATTGCTGTACAGCTCTCTCTCCCACTCCCAACCCTCTCCCCACCTCTTAGACCCAAAATGGCTTCATGTCCCGCTTTTAGCTAGCTTGCTACCTTTGAAAAGTTTCCTTGCTCTGGCCCTGGTCCCCACTGCAGCTCCACAGCACCTACCGCTCCATTTGCTTCTGATGCTTTTCCTCCCGAGCCTGTGCCTTCATCTGCTGCACCTCAATGGTATCAGGCTTGCGACGGCGCATGTATAGCTCATGGTTTCCCATGCACAGGGCCAAGATCCGCTTGTTAATGCGCAGCCGAGGAGCATAGAAGACAAAGTCCTGGTGGGAAACCAGCAATCAGAAAAAGTTTGGAGGGACAGATGAAGGCTAGCTACCGCATTATGAAAAGTTAAGTCCAAAAAAGCACTAGAAAGATTATTTAACCTAGTTTTCTATTACAGATAAAAAGATTAATGATCCAGGTGGTGAAGTGACTTGGCCAGGGTCAAACAGCAAGTTAGTGGCAGACCCAGGACAAGAACCCATGCTTCTTGACTCTGAAACCAGTGCTCTTTCCACCAAACCACAATTTCTTTCAACCTTTGCATCCTGAAATACCCTTAATCCAGTACGAAGATAGGACTTCATTTTATCTGGTACCTAAGGATCCTTCTAGGTCTTAGGGGCCTCTTTTCAAGGCCCCAAAATCCCTAAATAATACCCTTGTGCAATATGGGTGGATAGACTGTTTCTATAATCTTCTAAAAGCATATCCTAGACCCAGCCCCTTAAATCCTTTTGGAATAAGGCAGGTTGTAAACACATACATGAATATATAAATCTCCTGAACATCAAATGTCCTAATGGTTATTGTTTTTTAAATAAGCCATTGATCTTAGCTGGCTTTGTTACTTACCTTTTTCTGGTTATAGTTGAACACGGCAGCAGTAAAACACATGCACACACACATACACATGAAAATCCAGTGAATTTAAGTTTATTACTATAAATACCAGTGGACCAAGGTCACTGGCTAATGGGCTAACCACTAGGTCTTCTGCCACTGAACCCAAATTGCTATCATCTCCTATAGCTTGGGGTACAGTGGAAGGAGAACGAGCTCTAGGTCAAGTGACCTACATATAAATCTCGGCTCTACCATTTTTAGCTATGTGATCTTGGGCAAATCACTACATCTCTCTGAACTCATTTCATCCATTATAAAATGGGTATGCTACTACCTACCTGACAATATTGTTGAGGTTTTAAGGAGACAACATATATAAAGTGCTTAGTAGGGGAAGTTCAGAGACCTCAGGGCAAGAATGGAGAAGAATGGTTGAGGGAGGCCTCATGAGAAGGGTCTGGCTCAACATGGCCACTGGCCCTTGTTGAACATGGGATACACCAAAAGAAGAGACTTCATCTCAATTTCCTATACTATTACCACTCACCAGCTGTCCAGTCTTGTCAGCCACAGGCAAATGAGTGGGTGAAGTGTGACAAGTACTTGCCAAGCATGTTAGAGGAATGACTGGACCTAAAGCATATTCTTCTTCTTGAGTTGTTCTTGAGAAGACAGCAGAGAAGTTATACCAAAGCACAAAATTTGGAGGATCATCTTTGGACCTGGATTTCTCCTGGCTATGTCCTCTTTCCGTAATTAAATATAAACCAAGTATATGAACAGTTTCCACTTTCTGGAGCCTAGAGGCTTTAAAAGATAAGATGCACTCTCTGTTTCTACCCCAGAGCAGAAGACAGTCACTAATAGGCAGCACTTAGACTGTCTATGACTCTCATCCATGCTTCTCCTAGGACATAGGTAGCAGGGTGCCTCCTAGCCATTTCTTGGCATCGACATCCCTTTCCATCACCAATCTCCTTTTGTGCCTCCTGTACATAAACACACACATGCACGTGCACCAGGAAAAGAGAAAAATACAATGACATGATTACTCCTAGCATTATCCAGGCCTTGCCAGTGGGAAGAATCACTTACCGGGGCTTTTTTGTCAATAGGCTTGATGACAAATTTCTTGTCATTGAAAGAGATGTTCCTGATTTCACTCCAAGGGAAGCCTATCTTGGGAGTCAGTCTATAGAAATGGAGACCAAGAACATTAGGACAAGGGCAAAACAAGAAGTACATAGAGGGTTGGTGCCTTGCCCAACCCCTATCAACCAACTTCTCCTCCAAGGAGTTAGATTCATTGTCAGCTCAGTCGGTGTCATGTGCCGTCAGGTCAGCTGCCAGCAGTGAGGGTACAAAAAAGACCTCCTTATACCACAACCAACACATTACTCCTTGTCCAAATCTCTGAGGTATGTTTTATTATATTTTTTTGTTGTGGCACAGACCTTATAACAATCTCTCACAGAGCCCTGTTTACCTAGGACTCTTCCACATCAGCCCTATTTAACTGGGACTCTTCCACCCAAGATTGTAAAATGGAGGAGAAAGTAAATAATGAGCTCCAAGATTCAGAAGTTACACAAAACAATAACCTATTGATCTCCATCTTCACCAAGAGCAGACCAAGGAGAAGGGGGAGGGGGAATAAGCAAGAGTCATAGGTTATAGTAAAAAGGATTATAGGCCAAAAGGCATTTAATCATCATACAGGAGTGGGATTAATTACAAATTCTGAAAAAGTAGGTTCTAGGCCAGTGCTATCCATTAGAAATATGAGAGCCACACATGTAATTTAAAATTTTCTAGTAGTCATATGAAAATAAATAAAAAGAAATAGGTGGAATTAACTGTTATAACAGTTCATTTAACTCCATATATCCAAAATATTATCATTTATACAAATTATTTCAAAAAATATTAACAAGACATTTTACATTCTGTTTTTCATATTAAATCTTCAAAGTCTGGTGTGTACTTTATACTTGTAGCACATCTCAATTCAGAGTAGCCACATTTCAAGTGCTCAATAGCCACATGTGGCCAGTGCTACCATAGTGAATAGTGCAAATCTAGTCAATGCATGATTTAGAGGCCTGAGGTAAGTTGTGCAATTATTTGGGCTGGTCTAAACTAGATAGGAAAAGAAATACCCTGGTGGAACCCAGGAGGTACAGTCCTACTCTGTGGTGAGCCCTTAATGTCAGAGTGGTCCAAATAAACTAAAAGAGCTCTGAGCTATACCTGTCATTCTGCTCATAGATATTGAGACCCAGGGCATCCACCCCCAGCCATAGCTCCGAGCCTTTCTTGTTCTTGATGCTGAAGTAGTTCACACCATACATCTCCAGGTCCTGGGCAATCTTCAGATACTCCAGGACAGCATCCTCCCTAAATGACAGAATTGGGGGTGGTTATAGAAGGAGTCTGTGAATCAGACCTAGGAAGATAGAGAACATATCTGCTCTGTTCTTCTGGCAAGTATCTTGACTTAGGGGTGGGAAAGGGAATGGAGGGTAAGCAAATGATGGTGAATAGAGTACAACATGGAGCCTGAGGTCTGAAATTCTCAAGGAGAATAAGGGTACGCTGACCCTTGCTGGCCTTTAGCATGTTAGCTGCCATAGAACCTCTTATATAGGCACATTCTTAGCAGAGCCCAGATGGGGTGGTGATAGCAAAATAAGCTTTGTTCCTCAACTAGACAGCTCCCAAAGAGTCTACCATGTTTAGAGAGCTAATTTCCATTTCTTTCTTGGGGAGGAGACTCTGGTAGTCCAGAAGCTCCGTAGGGATCCCTAGGGCCCCTCCATTTCTTTATGGTCAAAACTGGTCTATCAGTTATCATCATTTACAAAAATATAGCTTTATAATGGTTCTGATTAGCCTTCTATCTCTACATGCCCCTGTACACTGCATTCCTGTCTCTTTCTCTCTAATATCCTCCAATGTTCCCAGTCCTCTGCCTTTTATCCCCCCAGAACCAACTCTCATTCTCCCTGAAAGGGCAGTGGAAGCCCATAGTTGCTAGGGAAGGCTTACCTGAGCATGCCCCGGTGTTCCTCATGCCACACCTGGATCCGCTCCTCCCACTGGTCTTTGTTGAGTTTGTGCTGCTCCAGGACCCTGGAAAGACAATGGGTAGTGAGTAGTTTAAAGCACAAAGCCCAATTTGCAGGGGTTAAGGAAAACCCACTTAGCTCTTTAAGGAGTTGATACAAAGAAGTTGTGGAATCAGCCTACTGAGGTCACACTGGAAGCAGATTGAAATTATAGCAGGAGATATTAATTAGGCATAGGGAACTGCCTGAGAGGTAAGAGAAATACAAGAATGTGTGACCAAAAAAAAAAAAAAAACAATGGAAATACTTTTCTTCATACCTTTAACCAGAAAATCCAACAATGTGCTGTAGTCCCCAAACAGAACAATAATATTAAGAATCTGTATTGATTTGTGTTACTGAGTAGGGATGGACCTCATAGAGGCATACATACTCTCTACTAGACCCTTGTGTGACCAACAGTTTGTGTTTATGAGAATATTGCTCACAGATGAGATTATAGCCTGTAGCTACAGAACAAAAAAGAGCCCAAAATGCTTTGGGAGAAACTAACGGGCTCAACCTCTTAGATCTACTAGATCATAAACAAGACTTGTTTCAAATATACCATCTCTGACATCATGGCAGCAACTCAGATGGAGTTCCAGGGCACAACCACTATCCCTAATACCTTTCGGTGAGTTGTGCATATGCTACAGCTCCATGGGACTGAGGCTCCCAGAATGAAGTAGTGTTTTCCTTCCACTTCAAAAACCTATAAAAATTGCCATTGGATGCAGTAGGGAAAAAAATTCCATGTTAAAAAGTCAAGAGACAAGGGTTCCAGACCTGGTTGTGCCTCAAATGAGCTGTGGGATATAGGAGAAAGTCAGAGTGAACACCTCTGCCCCTCTATTTCCGTAGTCAGGAAATATAGTGTCTGCCTTATTTATTTCATGCATTGCTGTGATGCTAAAATAAAAATAATTAGTGTTTGAGAGCATTTGACTTTGAAGTTTACAAAAGCAAAAATTTCTATACACTGGTTATCAATATTAAAAGACCATTTGAGGTCCCCATGTCTCTGGCTTACATATTTCTCTCCTCTGTGAACTTGTGATATAAAAGGTCTAAATAAGTGAAAAGAATTGAGAAAATTGGAACCAGGGAGGAGGGAAAATCAATCCATCTCTTGTTCTCCATATAAGAACCTCTTTCCAGGGTAATGAAGTTCTATAGTCAGGCAAACAGAGGGAGATAAAAGCTTTTATATTTTGAGAGGCCGAGAAACAACAATGGGGTATGATGTTATAAGCAAATGTGTTTTTCTGACTTGTATAACATCATGGTCTTCAGACAGACCCTAGTGGAGAGGAACAGATCTAGCAGTCCCTGTGTAATAGAAATTGGTCAGCCTTGGGCCACAGTCACCTCTGGCCAGAGCAGAGAGCCAGGCACCACCTCACCTCTGTGGAAGCAACTTATCTCCAGCCAAGTAGCCAGACTTGTGGACTTCCTTATTGAAGTCGCCATACTTGGACTGGACAGCATAGGAGGCCAGCAGCACGGCAGTTTCAGGTGGGCAGTAAATATCATCATTGAGAATGCCCTCCTTCACTTGAAGGAAGAACAGGCGTTGTGTGATGTCCTGGATCAATTCCTCGGATACATCCTCAGGGTAGAACTTGGCCCGAAACTTGAAGAGCAGAGGGCTTTCCTTCCGCACATCCTGCGCAGTCACCTGGAAGCAGCAAGGAGTTATGAGCTCTCGAAAAACAGACTTTGAGGTGTGGAAGTAGGGTGGGGAGAAGACACTGAAAGGTCATCAATTTGGTTAATCCTCCCAAAATAGGTGGCAACTCTCCTGGTAATTCAGAAAAGAGACATTACTTTCATTGGGGACCCAATCCCATGTCTATAATTGCTTTCTGTTGGGGAGTTCTTCCTAAAATAAAGATGATCATAAGCCCCCAAGCCACCATCATCTGATAATATATACAACTGCCCACAAATTCTAAGGGGAGGTTAAAGAAAGCTCTTTTAAGGCTCCTCCAACTCCACAATGACTGAAGCCTGGAAATTGGGTAGGTAAGAGAACTAGATTGTCTTTGAAAGCCTGAAATTGGTTCCTAACACTTCCACATTTGTTCAGCAAAAGTCTCTACTCTTTGGGAAAACAAGACTCTGCCATCAGAAGGTGAGGCACCCATGCCCTAGACACAATCAAGAAAACAAGTCTCAGGACAGTATAGAGACCTCTAAGGACAAAGTCAGCCAGTTTCAGGATATTGAGATGAAGGATTTCCATGTTCCTGCAGAGATGCTACTTGGAGGTGGAGAGCTTGAATGGACCTATACTCAGTTCATCCCATTTGGAGATCAATTGAGATAGAAAATCAAGAAAGAAGATCTGTATGTGGTTCAGGCATCAGTTGACAGGTTGGAGAAGAGACAAAATAAGGTTATAAGACCTCTGAGATTCCAGTTCAAAAGTCTGCAACTCTCTTTTTTTAACAAATCTCCCAAACCCCTTGAGTTTAGGAGGGAAAAAAAGATACCAATCTCCCCCTAAAGAACTGCTAAAGGCTACGGTCTAAAACAATTCAAAGTTCAAGAAAATGCTAGTGGGAAGGAAAAGGTCCCTTCCTCCTTGGACCTTGGCCATTCTTACTGTGAGAGGTCAAAGTAGAGACAGAGCAAGAGCTTTGCCTTGGCTGAGTCCTCTGCTCTTATTCTGATCCAGTGACCAACAGACCACCCAGTGAAAAACACAGCCATAGATACGCTGGATTTGCCAGCTAACACATGTTACCCCCCTGAGCAAGACCTGGCAGAGGAACAAATTCCAAACCTGAGAGTGGGGTAAGCGGTTACCTTCTTATTGAGTTTCAGCCAAGTGGAGAAACCCTTAGTGTCCTGGTATTGCAGACCAAAGAACCAAACTTCCCGCAGGCCAATAGTTTTCACCACCTGGAAGAGAAAACACAAAACAACCACTAATTGAATGCCTACCCTATGCCAGACACAGAGGACACAAAAATGGAGGCAACTTGGCACCTGACCTTAAAGGACAAAAAGTATCCAAGATCTGGCAAAAAAAAAAAAAAAAAACAAAAACAAAAACAAAAAACAAAAAACAAAAAACAACAAAAAAAAACACCATACACACACACTTGGGCAGTGGTCAAGAAGTAATGTCAGCATCTCTCTGCACAAAGTACTTGTGCTGAGGTAGGGAATGGATCTATTACATATGAGCACTGCCACACCCCAAAACTTGATATCCATTATCTCCTTTAATTTTCACGATACCCATATGATATAAACACAATTAGGTCCATTTTGCAAATAGTGAAATTAAGGTTCAGAGAAGTGAAGGTTTAGTTAGTGAGTAGCAGAGTCAGCTCTGTTTGACTCCAAACCTATTCAAATCCAGTGCTTTCTGCCACTTCCCTCCCTCTATTATGCCATGCAGCTTCCCATTCCCAGGATGGATTAAATAAAGATTGAAGGTAGAGGTGATTGGTTTAATTCCTGCATCTTGTCCTCCTGGGTTGCTCTTCTTTCTTTAGCAACTAGAAATAATGCCCACATCCTTCGGCAGACTGAGTCCCATTTACAGTACCCCAAGAAACAATGTTTGAGGAGATAGAGCAAGGATGGTATTATCTATACACTCAAAAGCTGTGCTGTGCTGAGGGCTGAGATGCTTCTTTCCAGCCTCAATTTGAGTCCAGTCATGATTTCTGTTACTACTCATACAAGCTAAGAGTGGAAATGAGGGTGGAAACAGGGTGAGTACCTCGGTAGTAGCTGAGGGGCCCCCTGATGTTCTGGGCCTCTTGGCTGAGCAGTGGGAAGAAAAGGGAAGCCAGCCAGTGGGACAAACAGAATCTGTTTTCCAGTCTCTGACATTAGCATGTTAATGGTTCTGGCTGGTGGCTCAACCCTACCATGGAGAATGGAGGCAATGAAGCTGAGACACATCCTAATGAAGTCATGCTGGCACCAGGCGGTCTTTTTTATCTTTTCGTTTTTTAGGGGGAAGATGTGGAGATGGGAGGGTGAAGTGAAAGAATTTACTTGGAGATAGAAACAAGGAACAAGGACACAATGTTGCTGACATCCTTTCCTGTGAATAAATCACTATCTCCCCTCAAAACACATATACACCCTTCAACACACACACACACACACACACACACACACACACACACACACACCTCCACTGTATCCACAAATTTTCCACTATGCATCTAAGCCAGGCCCCGTGTCACTATCAGAGTTTACAATTTAGAGCTTCTGAGGCCCCAAGAAAAAGTAGTTCATATGTATTAAGTACTGAACATTGAACGATCCTGAAATAGCTCTTATCTCCATTTTATAAATGAGGAAACTGAGGCTCAGAGAGGCAATCTTTCTAAAACCACAGAGCAAAGACTAGAATCTTGATGTGTATGACTCCACGCATCTTTCTTCTCTAGCATGCTATCTCAGAATGCCAAAGGCTGTTAAAAGCTTAGGAGCCCTAGGGAGCTCAAGTGACTAACTGCTTTGTCTCTCTTTTAGCCCATATATCCCAGCCAAATAATGAACTTTGACCACCTTTGCATCTAGATATGGTTTTTGGCTATCCCACTAGGCTCAGTCAAAAATCACTTTGGAGAGAAGCCATATTCTCAAGTCATCAAAACCTTCACTGTTCACTGGGGCATGCATGGTAGTCACCCTTCCCTTTTGTAACTTAAATTGGGCATCGGGAAACCTGAAAGTCTCACTTCCGCCTCCAACTTGTTGTGTGATCTCAAGGCAGCACTTTTCCCTCTCTGGGCCTCAGCTTCCCCATCTACTATAAGTGGTGTGGCTTAAATGGTCTCTTTCTTCTCTCAAGTTCTAACATTATATTAGATGACTAAGAAATCCCATTTCCCACTTACCTCTTGCTGACTTGAGTAACTAGGAACATGTTTAGAAAAGATAGTTTGAGGTGGGTATGGAAAGATCAAAAGACTTCCAGGAATCAATGGCAAGGTGAGTCCCTGATTTAAGTCAATAGACAGTAAGAATTGCCAGCAGTTTTAAATGGAAAATACAAAATGCTTGTGTTGAGATGTGATATTGTCCTTTTTTTTGCAAAGGGTAGAGAGAGAGGGTATGAACAGGAAAGATTGTTTAAAAGGAAGATAGTTAATAATATTACAATAACTATGTATAGTGCCAGGTGGGTACTACACTAATCAGGGGGATCACTTCATAAATTATATAAATGTCTAACCATTATGCTGTACATATGAAACTAATATAAAATACTGAATGTCAACTGTAATTTAAAAAGTAAAAATTAAAAAATAAAAAAAAAGGGAAAGAAAAAATACCTCTTATCTCATCCTAGATGTCAGATAGGGCCCAATTAACAGTTCTAATGGTTTTCCAGAGGGTTAAAGAAAAATAGTGTACAGATGCAATCGGTGGGGAAAAGTAAGTTCCAAGAAACAATTCAGCCCCAGGAGAGAAAGAGACCCACTGAAGATGCTGAAGATGGACAATTAGGGCTAGGATGGTAGGTCAAGGTGGGGCAGACTGGGAACAGAAATGGTAGAGCAGCAACTGGCCTTTGCCTGTACCAACAGCCCAGTTGTAGAGGCTCAGAGACTCCAGATCTAAAAGAGAGTGAGGCAGGCACAGACTATGCAACCAGTCCCAGAAGCCCAAGGAGTGAGCTCCTTAGCCTCTTTTTGCACCAGGTTGCCTGGTTCACTAGTGGGATGGGCAGAAATGTGATGACAAGAGGCTCATGGGAACCAAAATAGTTCTAGAATTGAGTATCTCTGAGGAAAAGTTGGACAAAGTAATAACAAAGTGCTATCCCCCCCAAAAAATTCAGTATCAATAGGGAATTTTAATCTCTCTGAGCACTGTCTCTTCCATTATGAACATAGAGAAATCAGGTGCATATAAATTTTCTACATCCTTAGGCTCCAGCGCCTGGAAATGAACAATGTATCTCAGCTTACACTGAAGTCCCAAAGTGAGGAAGTGAGGGTGTGTGGAGAAGGAAATATGGTATGAAATCAGATTGAGACTGAAAAAAGAACAAAGGATAAAACAGATGACCCCTGGGCCCCAGGCTACAAGGAAATATCAAGACTTGGAAATGAGGCCAAGCTTTACTTATTTCCGGCTTTGCTTCCAGGTGGGACCTCCACTCGAGAGGAAAGAGAAACCTCATTTTCTAAGAGAGAGTATCCAGGAACAACATCTGCGGATCCAGTGACTATGATCCTACTCTTCTACTCTGAAATGGCTCCATCCCTGAGGAAAAAAAATCTTCCTTGACTTCCTTTTATCCCAGAAAGCCAGCTCATCTGGCCTGAGCTAGTATTTCTCAAAGCTGCCATGGTAAAAATCATTAAGCAGCAGAAAATAATGAATGCATATACCCAGGAGCCACAAGGAAAGAGCAAGGGTGGGGTGATATATAAGTAGAGGGCTGCAAACCAGAATTTCTTTGTGCAAATTTTGCATTCTACTCCTTAAATCTGTTTTAATAATGAAATAGATAATATCTACAAGTAAAATTGATGCTCCAAGATACTAAACATTCATCCCACAGCTCTGTGTACCTCCTAGAACCTGCCACATATACCTAGAAGGACTAGGACTTCAGTTTGTAAGACACTGGCTGTGGATTCTATTCAGCCATAAAATACAAGCCCCCAAAACAGACAATAGAGATCTATAGGGTTCAAGCAGCATAAACTAGAAAACTGAAGTCCAGTGAGAGGAAGAGATTTGCCTCAGAAAATCCTCCCTAATTACCAGGAGCATCTGGATGTAAGAAAGAACCCCCATTGACTATTTTTTGCAGGTAAAGGCTGCCTATGTCTGAGGTCTGTGGAGGGGAGGGAAGATAAGGTACATCCCAAAGTTCAGAGCATCCTCTTCCCATATACCCACCATGCATCTATCTGAATAAGCAAACTAGTGATGTAATCAACAACTTCAGCAACCCAGAACAGGATTAGGAAGCAATACTGGAGCCTCAAGAGGAAAACTGTATAAGAAATTATATGCAAAACTGAGTCAATGCCCAAACACCTGAGGTCCACTGAGATTCCATAACAGGCTTGGCAGCAGCTACATCAGCCACCCACCTAACAGCAAATCAATGCACAGCTATAAAGTTCAAGAAGAGGCTGCCACCATTGTTGCTTCTGCTACTCCACACTGCTTGTGCTCAAATGGCCACCTGCTCTATAGCACAGAACACACTCAGGTAGAGTTCTAAGTTTAGGGACCAAACTTACCTCCATTCAAAATGGAAACAGGCAAAGAAAGGGGACACAGCTGAGAGAAAGCATAGAGAAAACTAAAATGCTATATGGTTTGGGTCAAGGCATTACACCACTTCCTAGCTATCTAACCTTAAATAGGTCTTATCCATCCCCCTTTCTAAGTCTCAGTTCCTCATCTATAAGATGGAGACACTACTATTATAATAATAGATATTAGTTATTGTATAAAATAAAAATGGGAGAGAAAAAAGAAAGGGTTGCTGCTTTTGATGTAGAGTCCACAAATCTTAAGGACTTTACTGATCCAGAAAAGCTTCCTAATTTTATGGCTCCCTTAACTGAACATCTAGAGTAATTTCTACCTACTTATTTAGCCCTTGATAAGAGCAATCAACATGAGAATGCCTGAAATGTACCAGGTACCTTACTTATTTGAGGATTAAATAAAACCATAACATCTCTGAGATTAGTGTGATTACGATTTTACTAAAAAAAGTAAAGTCTTAAGAGGTTAAATGAGCTATCCAAGGTCACACAGCTAAATAGCAGGGGTATAATTTGAACCCAAGGCCAAGACCAAATCTCATGCTCTATATACCACCTTTATACACAACCTGAGCCTGAAAGGTGTTTCTTGCATTCTATGTGGAAGGAGAGTTGCATGTACTTTTCTATGCTTCCATAGGTAAGAAACTCCAAGTTCTTTAAGGGTAGAGATGGTATTTGATGGGTCTAGAGAGATTCTCCCTGAGACACAATAGACCTTCAGTCAGTGACTAGATGAATGAATGGATACCCTGAGATTTCACCTCTCTTCTAGAGCTCAAAACCTTAAAGGGAGGGGAGAAGGTAGAATTAGGCTAGAGCTAGAGCCCCTGGTTAGGAGGAGCCAAGCAGATGGCTCTCAAAGAGGAATTCATGGTGGTGACATTGCCCACTAGTGTCATGTAGGTAATCAAGAGCCCTCTGAATAACCTCAGGCTCTAAAAGTCGAGGTGACAGAATCGCTCTTGCAACATGTTCTCTCCCCTCCCTAGCTGTGAATACACTCACAAGAAGAAACAAAGGTAAACTGGAGGAACTATGGGCTTCAATTCCTTTTCCCATCATACCTTGGGCCTCCTCAAACTATGGCTTCCCACTGTTGCCTGAAATCGCTGGTACTGAGGAGGGCACTTCCTTTGCAGTTGGCTTCTTCTCTGGTTATCAGTCAGACAACTGCTGTGTTCCAGGATGGTCCCAGCTTTTGTCAATTCCTCCCAAAGAGTCCGGCTCCTTATTCCTAGGCCCCAAGTCCATCAGGAGGGCCTACTTGAATGATGGGTCTCAAAGCCCAGACAGAATGAACTTCTTCCCTTATGCCTTGTCAGGTTACTGAGAAGACATCCTATCCCCCAATGGCTTGTGAACATGTACCTCTGTGTACTCCTGTCCAGACCTGCCTTGGTCCCAAGAGTGCCAGAAGCTTAATTCCTTATCTAAATTCAAATCTTTTTCCCTGTAGTTTTCACCTATGGAGTTCCAGCTCTGTCCCTTCTGGCCTCACAGAACATGATTGCCCCCTCCTTCCTATGACAGCCTCTCAGAGATCTCAAGACAGAGAACACACCTAGAGTCTTCTCCAAGACAAAACAGCCTCATTCACCCTAAGCAGAGCAGTGTAGTGGGGGAAAGCACAGTTTTGCAGTCAAAGATGTATTTGGAGCTCCATATCACAACTTACTATCTAACCTAGCGTGTGTTCTTTCACCTCTCATAGGCAAGATCAGTGCAAGGATTAAAGTGCCAGGGTTAGTCCATTGTAGATGCTCAACATATGATATTTCTCTAAACAAAACTCATCTTCCAAATGGGAAGTCATAAATTTCTTGGTTTTCACCTTTTCCTCTCCTCAACCAGTATGAAAGATTCAAGTCTCTCAAGGGTTTTGTTTGGGAAGTAGTAGCTTTCAGAACTAGCACACCAATCTGGTCAGGGCTCTCTACCATCAGGCTTCCTTCAGAACCACACCCACAGTACATACACCAAACAAATATTAACAAAGAATTACCAGGCCTCGTGGCTTTTCAGTTAATAAACCTCTTTGTTCAAGGATTTTTCTGCCCTAGGCTCTAAATTATGGCTTCTGCACCCTCCACAGCTATCCCCCTCCAATGCAAATGAACAAAGCCCCCAGTGTTGAGGGCAGGGGATGGCACCATTTGCCTTGAGAGGGGTGGGTTGTAAAACCAGGGCTCTAGGAAAGAGTCTGGGTACAATCCAGAGGGAGCCTCTGGCTCCCAGCTGCACCATAAAATCATACTGGCTGATATTCTCCCCTCTATAGCTGCTGCCCAGAATGACATTGCTTTCTGAATCAAAGGGCCAAACAGCTTTTGTAATATATGGACACTTTCTCTTTTTCGTCCCAGAGACATTAAGAAGCCTGTCTAAGAGATGTCCCCATGCCAGGCAGCTTTCGCCCACCCCGCATATATCAACTGTTAATTATACACAAGTGAGGCATTTCCTTCTTTTTTATATAAAGAGGTCACGCGAAATCTAAACATTGAGGTTAAAAATAGGAAAGAGATATGGAATGCAGAAACAAATGTTGAAGGTAAATTTTTGAAAGATAACCAGATTAGAGAGATCAGTTAGCCATTGTACAGATGGGTAAACTGAGGCTCAAAGAGGGGAAAGTTTTGTGTAAGTTGTCAGGAGAGTTAGCAGTAGAACCAGCCCTAAGGCCCAAGATTTCTAACTTTCTATCCAGCGCCCTTTCAACTTCACAAGGCTGTCCCTTTGAAAGCTCTCCGATATAAAACCTGTATGTAAAAGGAGAATGCAAAACCTTAATATAATCAAAATTCATTCAGTCATCCAAGACTAGCACTGTAATCACTTGCAAGCTACATGAATGTCAGCACATTACTTTAATTATAGTAAATGTGTGTTTAAACGTTTCTCTGACTAGTTTGTACCTTCACAAATTAAATATCAATAGTTATTCTTCACTATTCAAAACAAAACAAACTCCAAAGAAGCAAGTTCCAGCTAAATTCAAAGTTAGATACTCTGAGGATCTTCAAGTCCATCTCCCAACTCAAGTTGATTAGCAAGACAAGAAGTATCATAGCATTTAGGAGCTATCATTTATTATATCTCTATTACATGCTGGATGTTTCACATAACACTTGCTGCCCTTGTATTTTCTTATTGTCTTTCTCACCTATTTCTAATTTATCCATTTGAATTTTATATATCCTTATAAATCACCATAACAAGTATTTTTGGGTAATAAGCATGATATAAATAACATAATATTTCATAACCTCATAAAAAGCCTATGAGGTAGGTATTAGTACTCCCCATCACCATTCTTTTTTGGATGAAAATAACAACCCAGAGAGGTTCAATAATTTTCACAAGTCCTAGATAGGAAAATGAAGATTCTGTTTCCTCATTTGTAAAATGGGGCCAATACTAATTCCTGCACTCAAAAGGCTTTGTGATAGTCAATGATATGGTACACAAAATGCCTATCAGAGTACCTGGCATACAGTAAGTAAGCCTTAGACAAATATTAACTCTCATTCGTATCAGCCATAAACAACAATTTTTTCACTCTACCATGTGACATCAGGGACTCAGATTTCTAGCTATCTCTTCCTTTTACAAGGAGATCTATTTCTTACCATCTCTATCTCCTATCTCTCCTTATCTTTCCTCTCATCAGTAAAGAGTATTCACAGGAACAGAATTATCTCATTTGAATGCAACCTCTTTCCTCTTTCTTCCTTCGTTTTCCCAACTCTAGGGAAGTTCTCAGACAGTAGAGGGACTCAGAGGGCAAATGAAAAACGGAAGCAAGAAGGCCTGGAAAATCCATCAAGGTGACATGTGGTCCTAACATCCTGGACAATGTCAGACCTCCACCTCACCAAAGGCTGGCAGGGAAATGAGATAATGGCCCATCTGGAGGGATCCTAGCAAATGGAAATGGAAGCCACATTTTCACTCCTGAAAGTCTGGTCACAGATGGCACATTCCTTTGCCCCATGAAAGATTGCTGAAAGGTTCTGTGGCCCCTACCTGGCTATTATATTACATAGCACATACCTTCTGATAATTGTGATTTAAAGTGAAGGGATACTCCTTGGGTTGGAGACAAGAATAATCACTTCAGTATCATCTCCATGGCATGACTATAGGAGATGAAGTACCCTCCTATTGCACTCATCATCCCCAGGGGTATCCTAAATTCTAATATTCCTCTGAAGGAAAGGTACATAGAGTACTCTACCTCAGGGAGAATAAGTTGGTTTCCATCTACTAGAAAATAACAACAAAATGTAACAGAGGCCATGTGGTGCAGTTACAAGAATATGGGGTTCAGCTGGATGCAGTAATTTAATTTCTAAGCCTCATCATTAAAATGGAGAAGAGATCACTTACATCTTTCAGAATTGAGAGGAAGGCTTCATGTACTAACATTTTTAAAGCATCTAGCACAGAATCATAAACCATTCACTTTTCTTTTCTGCCAAGCTCAGGACCAAGGGTAGGATTAACCAGATCCATTCAAGGTACAAATTGTCAAAGTTAAACTTTGTTTAACTTTGTTTTGACCTATCTTGAAGGAGTGGGTAGGAAAACAGATTACCAAGAAGCAAATATTGTGGTGGGAGCTTTTGGGAGAAGTGAAAGAGGCTAAGGAGCAACAAGTCCCTACGTTACCTGGTCAAACAGCTGCTTGCCAGTAGTGTTGGGCTGGATGGCAAACTCCAGCTCTGCGTCCATGGTGGTCACACGCACATTGATCTAGGATGAGATCAAAGGAAGCAAGTTAGTTGTCTGGCTCTGTGTTCAGCAGATCCTGAGATAAGTGTCTCTGTTTAACCACAGAAGAGGGAGTTAGGATACTAATAACCTGAGCAACTTAGATATTTGTGGCAAAAAAGGGAGAATATTGGAATAAACAAATGATAACTCAGCCCCTGTTCCCAACCAGCTTACTACTAAAGACAAAAAACATAACAGAGCAATGCTTACCAAGGGGCAAGCAAATGAATGCAAATCAGCTTACTATCAAGAAGAAGTAAGAGTTGACTGTATTTCTTTCAGGAAGTCTTCCCTATCTAAGTCAGCTCCAAGCCCACAGCATTCTCTCCTTACCTCTTATCTACAGCCTGGATTACCTACAGCACTGGTCTTTGCAGAGCCAAGTTAAGGGCAGGATGAAGAACACTGGGATCTAAACCTAGCACTGTAACTGGGTCAATCTACAACCTTGGATAAGTTTTATTCCCTTCCTCGTTCCCCCCATCTGTATAAGGGCAGGAATGGGGGAGAGGGGTCAGTCAACTACACTAGGTGACATCCAAGGACCATCTCAGGACTGATGTCTATGGTTCTATATACCAACTTGTATTGTTAATGCTTATTGGTCTCCTTAGGCACAAGAGAGGAAAGGGGCCTCAACAGAGGTAGGTGTGGATAGCATAGAGATACTACCATAGCCAAGTCAGCAGAGGGAAAAAGGACGTTGAAAGAGGCCCAGAAAAAAAAAAAGGCAGCCACATACAGAATTTCACAGGCATCAGCAAAAGTACTCTCCACTTTTACAAACAGAACCCTTAGCTCAAGTCAATGATAGCTGAAATTTCATCAGTAGAGATTTGTTCCTTTGGCTAAAATTTTGGTAGTGGTGGTCATAGTAATAGCAAAGACAAGCAGCAGCTTTCATGTATAGAGACTTACTACTCACTAGGCATGTCATATGTACTACCTCATTTAATATCAATGATCACCCTGTGAAGTACAAAGTACCATCTCCATGCTGAAGATAAAGTAGATATTTATCTAAAGTCATATCACTAGTAAGTGGGGAGATGGGGTTTGAATTAAGATCTAAGTCCAAACCTCACAATTTAAACCAATATGCTACACATCTTACATCAAAGTGTATAATATCTCCCATTAAAAGAAATCAGATTTTTTTTTTTAATCATTGGATATTTTCCTTAAGTAATCTATATGGTACATCCATAAGATGACTTGTTATATAGTCATATAAAATATTTATGGAGACTATTTCATGCCCAGGGAAAATACCTCAGTAATATGAAGTGAAGAGTAAGTGATAGGATTGTATAAGCTCAATTTTGTAAAAACTATGCATGGAGATGTGATTAGAATCATACCCAAGTATTAGTCAGGCTTGTTTTGGGGGTGGTAATATTATGAGTGTGCTCTCCTACATTATCTAAGATGCTCACATACTACTTATACTTTTGGGGTGAGAGACTAAAAATAGAATTGTCAAAGATGTAAAACTCCATGGAATGGGTAAAACATTAAGCCTTATCAGTCTTTGACACCTCTGGGCCTTTCCTGAGCACAAAGGTCAGTTAGAGGGGAAAAGGAGGCCAGACAGCCATTTTGCTAGCTAAACAATTCTGATGAGGACCAGGCCTGGGGAACAACTTTGTAAATAAATCTCACCAGGGAGCCAGGGAGGAAATCTATTTCAGGATTGACAATGAGACAGGAAAGGCCCTGAAGGCAGGAACAAGTAAGGCAAGTAATCCAGTGGGAGGCAATGGGCAAAGCTAGCCACCCTAGGCTTCCTGCCAATCCAGTGGCCTCCATAGAACAGGCCCTCATAAGGTAGGGAGAATGAGGCCCAATGGGATGGAATTTGGCTACAACATGTAGCCTCAAATCACTCTTGATCTGAGTCAGGGGAGTCCTCAAAACACCAATGACTGAAGGGATAGGAAAGAGCAGAAAAGGGACAGTGAGTCTTTAGTACACTGGACTTTATTCTCAGTTCAAGGTTTCTGTCTTACTTAGAGTTACCTCTCTAGTATCCAAGACTCAATGGGTACACAAAAGATGCTGGCTAACTGAATAGTACTAAGCAAGGGGATATCAGAGACAGACAAATATGGTGTAGCATACAGATTCAGAAGTGGAAACATTTTACATCTTGACCTTTTTTGTGCCATGGGCCCTTCTGAGAAGTCTGGTGAAGTCTATGGGCCCCTTCTCAGAATATTTGTAAATGAATGAAATAAAGTAGATAAAAAGAAACCAATTATATTGAAATAGATATCAAAATGTAATATGTGCTTCTTTATTAACATATTAAGTAATTACTTAACACTGTATCTTATTAGTTATCACTGCTGTAATTTCAACTTTGTGTTGAGCATAAATATTTTGAGAATCTGCAATAACTAAATCGTGACATAAAAGTATCTTAGATTTCCGTTGGTGACAAAGTCACAGATACTGCCATTACTACTTCTTTTTTTTTTCTTTTGCTTACATTCATAATTGAAAGAGGGGCTAAATTTCAGTGAGAGGTTAGTAAAAACAAATATTTAATACTCCTCCATCTAAGTGGATCCTTCACACTTCAAATTGCATCCATGTACCCCATGGAGGCCCAAGAACTCCAGGTTAAAAAGCTTCCTATAAATTTATTTTATTAATCCAATATTAATGGAACACTTTATTAAGAAACTATGGTTAGAGTAGAGTTGTAGGACCAGTCCCTGACCCCAAGGCACTTATTGAATAACAGGAAACTGTAATATACAAAAAAAGACACCCTGAGAAGTACTGTAGCAGAATAGAAAAAAACTTTTGTGGAAATAAAGAACCACAGTTCAGTGGTATCTGTACTGGTCTCTAAAGATAAGCTGGATTTTGAAAAAAGGAGACTGCAGCAATGGGGTGAAGAGCACCCAAAATCCCAGGTAGAGAAATATGTGATGGCCAGAGGAGACAGAGGTACAGATGGCCTGCTTCGAAGCAAGCATTCAGGCCTATTCCAGGGAGAATGAGGCCTGCAGAGTGAAGAGTGGGCAAAGAAGCTGGTAAGGTAGGTGAATTGAGGGCCTTGAAAGCTATGAGAGAAAACTGAGCCTTAATTCTGTCAGCAGTGGCCAGCCAGCCTGGAGATCCTGAGCAGGGTGGGGCAAAATCTGAAGAGGGCTTTTTTTGGGGAAAAACAAAAAAAAAAAACAAAAAACAAAAACGTATCCAGGGAGAAACTGAGGGAAAGGAGTGGAGCTCCACGGCAACATTCTACAGCCTGAGTTCTCTTTAATTCAAACTAATGAGAAGAATTTTCAAAGAAAATAAGCCAGTGTCTCTTGTATATCATGTCAATCATAGGTTATGTCAATATAGCATCTATCTTCAGGACCTGGCCCATAGGACCAAATATTTAACTTAAATATTTGTTAAAGAAAAGGGATTAAGAAGTACAAACTGGCATCTACAAAACAGTCACGGAGATATAAAGTACAGCATAGAGAATATAGTTAATAACATTATAATAACAATGTACGGTGCCAAGTGGGTACTAGACTTATCAGGGGGGAATTACTTCCTAAATTATATAAATGTCTATCTAACCACTATGCTGTACACTTGAAACTAACATAATATTAAAAGTCAATTGTAACTGAAAATATTTTTAAATAATTTTAAAAAAGAAATGCTTAAATAAATCAATTGGTAGAAAAAGACGCACCCTAGGTTAGGAATAAGCATGTCAGAGAGGCTAGTGTTGACCATGTGTCCTCCCTCTTAGATAGAGCATTGACCCAGAACCAGGGCTCTCTTAAAGTTCTCAGCAAAGAACTAAATCTGAAGATGTCCAACTAAAACCAAACTGGAACCTATTTCTCCAGAATCCCTGCTCAAGTTTTCTGCCATTCCACTGTGGCTGCTTCTCTAAGGACAGCAGCCTGAGGTTTCCTGAACTTTACTGTGGCGACAATCTTAGATGAAAAGAGGAGAGGTGAGAAGGGAGGGGAGGAGAGAGATAGAGAGAGAGAGAGAGAGAGAGAGAGAGAGAGAGAGAGAGAGAGAGAGAGGGAGAGAGAAAAGGAAGGAAGGAAGGAAGGAAGGAAGGAAGGAAGGAAGGAAGGAAGGAAGGAAAAGAAAGAAACACAAAGAAACACAAAGGGACTTCTATTCTTGCCACCACTTAACTCAGAAGAAAATGTGAGTCATGAGAACAGGGTCATGTGTCCACACTCTCTAGTTTTCTGTGTTGGAGGTAGTAGGGAGTAAGGGTAGTAACATAACTGAGGCCTGAAGGTGATAGATAGGGCAGAAGTCTTGATCAAAGAAGATCTCTTGTTCTCCCTTAGACTAATCTGGGACCCAAATGTGTAAGATGAGCTCAAGGCCCAAACTCACTACCACACAGGACCTACTGGATGCTTACCCTAGTAGGCACCCACTGCCCTCTTTTAGGGCTTGGACTCTGTAGTCTTAATGAGAAGATGTGGTCCCTAGCAGAGAACTAAATCCCTGACTAAGCTTGTCTCTGATAATTTAGGTACAGCCTGATGTTTAAAACTGTCCCAGGAGAACATTAAGAGTTTGAGGAAAAAAAAATATGTCTGGGTATGGTGATGAAGGGTGTCGCCCTCTCAAACACACTAGCCTCTCCACCCCCAGCCCAAGAACAATAAATCCACTGTTATTTATTGAACAATTGAACACAGACACTTCCCACACCAAGTCCTTCATTGGACACTAACAAGTGGATCTCAGTGATCTGCCATCCAAAGTCCTCAACAAACTGGAATCTCTCCTATGTCCTCAGTTGGCTGGCCTGAGAAACAAAAATAACCAGGCCAGATGCTACCTCTGCCTTAGCTGCAGCAGCTGGAGTATTTTTGGCCTGGACAGCTTCAAATAATGGACTCTCTCTTTTCTTAAAGCTGGGAGCACCCAGGTGAGTAGTAGCCAGGCCACAGTGTCAACGTCTCCCCTCACTTGTCCCATGTTACTGAACTACAAGATGGCTCTTTCCCAGAGAGGAGTTTGGGGGGAAAAGAGGAGAAAGCAGAGAGGGGAGGGGAGAGGGAGAGAGGGAGAGAGGGGACGGGGGGTGGAGAGAGAGAGAGAGAGAGAGAGAGAGAGAGAGAGAGAGAGAGAGAGAGAGAGAGAGAGAAAGAGAGAGTTGAATAATCACAAGTAATGTGCCTGATGCATAGACTTATAAGCCAGAGGGAATTGGCAATACAGGCACCACTTCATGGATGAGGAAACTGAAATACACAGAGGTAGATGACAGAAGGATGGAAATGAACACTTATTGAATACCAACTATGTGCCAAGCCCCATCACCCACAGTCTCACTTAACATCACTGAAGTTATATTTACTCAGCCAGTGAGTAGTGAAGACAGGTCTTCTGGACATTCCTGGAGCTCCTTCAATGACTCCACTCATCTCTCTGGTCATGCTGACTTCACTGCTGTCTTCAGACACTGCCTTGGCAACTATTTTGAACAAGGCCCAAACACTCTGACATAGGAAGCTTGGGCACATCTGAGAAGCGCTGCTTGGGAAGGCACCCTCATCAGGGCAGAGTTTATGAGTCAGATCAGTTGAGTCTGAGCTCAATGACCTCATCCCCCACCTTCCACCTCCCTGTTCTCCCTGAGGGCCCACCAGCTGTGGGCTTTCAGTGGAGCTGCTGGTATGGAGAAGGCAAAGGTAAGTAGGAGAGGAGAGCCAAAGGTTGGATGTGCCCTACCAGGGCAACCTCAAAACTTCCGTCTCTTTCCTGAACAGAGAACAGTCACCACAGTGTCACCCAAATTGCCACTCCCAAATATTTGGGCTCCAGCAACCACCATTTCCTGCTACCAAAAATGGGACAAGGGCAGGGCAGGGCCTGGTCTGTCTTGCCTCTTGAGATGACAGCACTGCCTCAAGCAGCTGTTTTCCATAAGGGGGCAAACAAGGGTTGCTTTGAATCTCTAGCCTAGGAGGCATCTCCCCCTTCTCCTCCTCCTCCACCAAATCATTCACTTCCCAGCAACTCAGCCTCTTCCTTTTTGACTTGGAAGTGGTACCTGGTACAATAGTTATCCGTGCTAACCTCTTCCTACCCATTTCTAAACACTTATAGCTACAAAGACCTGTCTGGGGTAAACCTTTCCTATGCCTGTGCCTCTCCCCAGTAGTTTCTAGAAAAGAGAACCACACCCAACTCAACACACACACACATACCTTAATGGGTCAGCAGTTAATTCTTGAACCATTCGAACTGCTGCAAAGGGCATGGGAGATAAGGGTCCCCTTTAACTTGCTTTGACCCAGTCCTTCCCTCCAAAAGCTCTCCAAGAAGCATTTCAATGGGGAGACAAGAATGTTTTGGAGACCGAGTATTACTCCTCCAGTTACCATATATTTAGGAAACTAATTCCAAACATAACTAATCCTTCCTAGCAATAAGAACACAACTGTGGGAGGAGAGCTCAGGGCAGAGGCCAAATGAGAAACAGGTCTGAAACAACGAGATTACCTTAGTAAGCTGCAGCTTCCCCATTAACCCAGCCTTAATTTGCATGCTTTCTGCTCAATCTCAGGCCAAAGTAGAGTCCTGCTCTTCCTCTCAACATATGAAGGTCAGGAAGGAAACTAGCTCCTCACCATTTGTATCTAATTCTAGAACTTACTTTCAAAATCAGCTCAGCCAAACCATACCCCAGGAGCAAACAATACCCACTCTTTTCCCCCGACCCCAGCTCATCTCTCCTTCCTAAGCACAGGAGTTGCCCCACCACCTCCTTAAAATGGCCATTCCTCCTTTCTACACTTCAAGATTTCAATCCACTCATCCTAGGAATTTCATCTGGCTCCTTCTGAACTTCTCATCTTTATTCTCCAAGAGAATAAACAGTCCAGAATCCTAAACCTTCAGATCTTGAAAGGGACCTTAGGGATTATTTGGTTCAAACTCTGTGATATACTCCTGGAGAAACTGAGGTCCAGAGAAGGAGAGGCACTAGTCCAAGGTCATACAGCTGCTAAACAGTGTGAAAGCAGGAATCAAAAACCTGGCTCTTGATCAACTGGGCTATTTAATAAGCCATAGAACCACCCTGGCTCTTAGAAAACAATAGACACTTCAGACTAACTACTGTTGATCTGAAAGACTTATGTCGAGGAAGTTGGATTACCTTGCTTCCATGAAAAACTCTAGGCTGACACTGCTTCAAAGTCTAGCTTTCAACAAAGAGCAGGCTAACTTTCAGGCTCTGAGATATTCACTACTACCCATTCTAGGGAGATTAAACCTTTTATAACAACATAGTAGGGGACTCGAAGATTCCTTTTTTCTAGGACAGCTTCTTCCTCCAAAACTTGGATAGCAACTGAAAGGAAGGTCTCCGGTAGTAAGCACCGCTAAGACCCAAGCTGGAGGTTGGGGTGAGGGTCGGGGAACACAGCAAGGAAACAGGCAGGGAATTTGAGGAAGAGATTTATATCCCGGTAGCCAAAAAAACAGATTCTTCAATTCCCATAAAAATTTGAAGCTGCTGAAATAAAAGAGAAGAGGGTCCATCGTTAACAAAGTAAGTCTCCCAAATGGGAGAAATCTCTTGGGGGCCACACCCAGCTGGGCTTCAGTCTCTTGCATCAGTTTCCTGCTTGACCCAGCTTCCTGCCTGTAAGTTTCACAGGAAGTATTTGTAGACTGGAAACAGACCATTCATAGTTGCCTGAAGATGCCAGTTCTTTCCATAGCACCATAGAGGTCTCTACTCTCTCTGTTCAGTAACATACCCTAGCAACCTCCAGCATCACAGCTCTGAGGCACACTGGAGATGATCCAAGCCTCAGCTTGGGTTCCATCCACTGCTCATAGGATTTCTTCCCTGTCTTCTTCTCCTGGGCATTAAAATCGCTGAAGCCATTATCAGTCAAATATGAGGGGCAGGAGGAGGTTTCCAAACCAAGTCAAAAGGCTCTGTTTTCAACCCCAGAGATAGGCTAAGGGCAGTTTCCTGCCAACTTTGCTGGTAAGCCAACAGCTAAATCCAGTAAATGAAAAACACAAAATTGGAGCCCTCATCCCAGAAATAATGGTCTCATCTCTTTGAGGAGCAAAGCATGGTATAGCAGAAAGAGGCTTTGGAGTCTGACCTTCCTCTTTCCGAAACTCAGTTTCCTGATCTACAAAATGGGTCTAATAATATAAACTTCACAACAGGAATACTGGGAGATTTAAGTTCAAATAATAGACAGGAAAGTACTTGGCACATCATAAGTAGAATGTGATGATGACTAACCCCTCCTGTTTTGGCCATAATATTACAAATATCCTACCTCTTGGGAATGATTAAAAACAAAAACTTGTTTAACAGCAGAGGGCTAAGAGCTTCCCAAGTAGACTTCCAGAACCCTCCTAGTATAAAGAACTCTTTCACTTTGAGGGCAAAGTCTAAAATGTGATTGGAATTCTAGGCCATGCACATCAAGTAGACACACATATACCCTTGCACTTTTTTAAATTCTTTCTCTCTTGCACGGGATGGGAATTTCTCTCAAGGAGCAGAGCCCTGAGGGGAGGCAGAACACAACAGAGCACCTATATTACCTTGTCCTTTTTAAAGGATGCCCGATCTTCTTATTCTGGGCTCTTCCTTGCCATTTTCTTCAATCGTGTCAACAATATACACAACAATATACATCCCCTCAACACAACCCACCAGGACCTCCAAACTTTCAGCTGGTATCCAGAAAATTGAACTGCATCTACAAACTGGCTCACCAGAATCATCTGGAGAAGTTTTTTAAATACAGATTCCCTGGCCTCACCCACAGAGATTTCGATTTATTATATAAGAAGCAGGGCCCAGGCATCGGAAGAACTTCAGATAATTCTAAGACCCAGTCAGACTTGGGAACCTCTGGCATGGAATACAGCTCACTGAACCAACCAGCCTCTCATGAGCTGGTATTCATATGGCTAGAGGGATGCTTGATGAAAGGGAAACACAGAAAGTAGAGTGCAACTGAGGAGGCATCTGGGCCACTGGGCCTGAAAAAAATGGCTCTCCAAAGTTGAACACAAATTCCACAAAAGATCAGAGATGCAATCAGTTCTGCTACTTGCCCCAAACCCCCCTGCAAACTGGTTTCTCCATCATTAAAGTAGGGCAGGGGTTATCCTTGTTCCTCCTTACCTAGTATCATCACTCCTACCACCACAGACACTACTGTACACCAAAGCAATGTCTTCATTGCAAGAGAAACATAGCTTTGTATTCTGAAAACCTGAGTGCAAGATCCAACTTCACGGATAAGGAGTCACGAATTCCCTATCTTCCCACCTGTAAGATAAGTATTATGATGCCAACCTACCAGATTATTGTGCAGTGCTAACGCAGTATTTCCTAAACTTAACTGATAATCAGAATCATTTGGGGCACTAGTTTAAAAACCCAGATTCCTGAACAGTACTCCAAACTTACTGAATGAAACAGACTTTCCAGAGGAGGAACTTGGGAACTAGTAGTTTTGCCCCAGGAGATTCTTATCCTTTGGGAAGTTTAAAGAAACTTCACCTGGTACAGATGCTCTCGAGATGATGAGAGGTTGAACCAGAGGTCTGGTCCTTCAAAATGTTTTCTAGCCCTGGGATCCTCATTACAGGGACATTGTAATAAGGTTCTGCAAGCAAGAGAGGGAGAAGACTTTGGAATTCCAATCAGAAAGCTAAGTACTTTCAAGAATGGCCAAACCCTCAGGCCATTGTCCAAAGCCTTCCACTATTCTGCCATTTAATTAAGAATTAGAAAGCGGTAGGAAACAGCTGGTGCAGACACCTCAGCAGCCAAAACATACTGAACAAAATGTTCTCATTAGGGTCCCAATCAAAGCCTTCTTGAGTTCTCTGCCCCTTAAACATTCCACATTCACTCTTTCCTAGTAGAACTTTCAAGCAAGGAGCAGACTTTAAATGATCCTTTCCTGGATGCTCTGGGAACCTGGGGAAGAGGGGAGTCATGGTGAGAGGGTCCTGAATTTGCATACAGATGTGAACAGGTTAGGCGGGGCATGAGGGTAAAAGTCTAAGATAGATGTGATTAATAATGGTACACTGGAACCAGCTCACACTAGAGCTGATTACACACATCTCTTTGCAACTCCTCCTTCAAGGATGAGGGTTGGTGGCTTGAAATCGACCATGGTGAGAGTATTTACACCATAGAGATTTGTAAACTACAAATCATGGCTTCAGTAGAGAGTTTGTTGTTAAACATTAAAAAGAGTTCGTTGAGACTCATGTGGGGTAAAGTATCCTTGAGCCCATTTTACAAATGAGAAAACTGAGTCTCAATAAAGGGAAGGAACTGCCATCTTCTAGCTGTATGACCTTGAATAAGAGCCAGATCTGACTAGCAACAAATCCCTTGTTCTTCCTACCAGCTCTCCAGGGGAGTAAGAAGCCCCTATTGTCAAGGAAACGGTGGCTGTGGAAAGACAAAAGACTCCTCTATCGGCTTAAGTCCAAAAGGGCACCTAACTGTGCCTAGTGTACCACTAAGGAAAGCTAGGGGTCAAGAGCTTTGAACTGAGACATAAAAGCAATAAGACATGAAGGCAACATCCCTAACAGATAAGAGAGGCCGGAGTGGGGCAGAGAATGGTTTGGAAAGCCCCAGTGGAAACCACAGCACATTTTTAAGTACTCTTAACATATATAACAGAGAGTGTGGGCTCTGGAGGGAGATGCTGGGGCATTCCAAGTCCTAGACCTCTTGAAGCCTCAGTTTCTTTACAAGTAAAATGGTAGTAATCATGCCTACCTCACAGGATTGTTGTGAGGACATTAACTCCTTTACTTATACAAAAGGACTTGATTTCGCTCTGAGAATGTATTAGATGTTTGATAAATTTTTGTTCCTTTCTCCTGCAATCTCATTATCCAACCCAGATGCTTCCAAGGCCTATGGCTCACTCTCATACAATAATAATGCTAGCTTCATGTGCGCTGTTCTTTATGGTTTAAAAGACACTTGTCCACATGCATTCTCTCACTGAATTCAACTCTGTATGAAATGCAAAGCAGAGACAAGCACTATTTTATAGAAGGGAGAAATGGAGGCTCAGTGAGGTAAACAGCAATTTTTTCAAGTGTGAAGGAGACAAGACTAGAAGCCGAGTCTTCCCAAATATCAGTACAATGTTCTTTGCCCTTCCAAATTTCTCTTATTAAGGTTACAAGAGTGCCTTACCTATTATTTATTTCATTCAAGAAATCTAGTAGCCTCTAGCTCTGTCTCAGGCTACTACAAGAGGGACTGGCTCTCCTTGGGATGGAAAATCAAGGCAGCATGGGAATAGTCATTCTTGTGGGAGAGGAAGCCACACAAATTACTGGGAGCAACCAGCCAGGAAACAGTGGGCCAGAAATTTGTTCTGGGTCTGGTCCCAGTAACTTAGGTCCGAGTGTCCCTTAACTGTACTAAATCTTTCTCAGTGTTTTTAAATTTTATTACTTTTTTAGTAGCTTCCTGCCTCTTTATTCTCTCAAACAGAAAAACACATGGAACTTCAAAATATGAAGTGCACAAAAGTAGAACTCTTCTGGTTGAAGGGGGGCTGCAGCTCCCCAGGTAGCTCGGCCAAATACAGTTTGCAAACAACTGGACTAGCAGCTTGGGGGAAGGGAGAAAGCTCCAGGTCTAACTTTCCAGAATTCTACTCATGTTATCACTTCTCGGCCTTTTGGCTAAGATCAAGTGTAGTATCTGTTCTTATCAGAATTCTACTCATCGTAACACTGCTACTGATTCCTTATGGGAATGAAAGGACTCTATGGGCCTCAGTTTCCAAATCTGTAATCTGAGGTGGTTGGATCAGTTGGCCTCTAAAGGCCCTTCCAGCATTGTGATTTCAGGAAAAGGGAACCTGGCAATCCCCACAGTGGAGAACTGTGAAGAGAAACCAGTAAAAGCAAAGCTCCATCCCTATGCCTCAGAGAGCCTTTCCGTGTCTGATGACTGAACTCAACTCTTCAGGCAGTTCTTCAAGTACTGGGTAAATGGCGTCTGGGTGGTGGACAGACAGGCAGGAAGACGGGCGCCCCACCCTCCTTTGCACAGGAAGCTAGCTACATCCTCTTTTCCCCACCCTACACAGCACATCTCCAAAGGTCCCCAGCAAAAGTAGTGGGGGCAGGGAGAAGAAGAGGATGGAGCCTGAAAGGAAATTGAACATGCAAATCACCTCAGTGTGCTAGGAAGCCATCTGGGGGGAGGAGAATTACTGGGGCCCTGTGGAAGGGCACCGAAGCACCCCATTCTCTGCTGGGGCCCAGCTCCCCTAGCCAAAATGGCCTATGGCTGTAGGAGTCACAAGGCATTAGCTGGTACAGGTGGCAACCTGGGCCCACCCACTCCTTGCAGTGAGTTTCTCCAGCCTGAAGAGCTGGGCCTCATTTACAGGTATTTACAGTTCTTTCTTAGGGTAAGAACACAGACATGCTGTGGGTAGGTAGGTGTACGCAAGTGAACACTACAAAATAAAGGGGCTCTTCATGTTTCTCAAAGCCAAGGAGGCAGGCACCAACCTGCATGGCCACATCACCAACTCACTTTCCTGTGCCCACCCCCATAACCTGTGACTGGGGCCCAACCCTCCCCACATCCTGTTCTCAGAGAACACGTGGCTGCCTGGGGAAAGATATTGTCATTTACCACACTTCCCCTCCCTGGAGGAGGCTTTGGTTGACTGGGGAGGGAGCTAGACTTCTCTGCCTGATCAGGGTGAATAATCTGCAGTAAATCTTCCAGTTTCACAGACAGGGACAGGAAAGGTGATCAGTTAACACTAGGAGCACCTTCCACGATTGGAGGATCCATGCCTAGAGACAGAAAGTGACGGTCCAAAGCACTTCCAGAAAAATGAATTTTCTGGAAAAACACAAATTGACAAATTCTACTACATTTAGAAAATAGAAAACATGCCAATGTTCTTCCTTGATTAATGAACAAAGAGATGCAAAAATGCATTAAACTCATTTTAAAAAAAGGCTCCGAACATCATTCAAGTCTCACTACACATGGGTTTTAGATGCCTATATCAGCATTTCTGCTAAAGTAGCATGATTTGCAGAGTTTAATGAGCCTAGAGTGGCTTTGGCCACTTGGAAAAAGAAAAAGACTTCAGAACCATAGGAACAAGTCCCCCAACAAACTCAGAGGAAGGGATATTGATGGGTTATCACAGCTTGTAAGGAGGACCTTGCCCAACCACTCTGAAATAGGATTGTCCCCAATCCCATCCAGCCTGCTGCTCCCCTACAACTAATCTTGTAGCCCAATCTAACTCTTGCCCCCATCAAGCAAAAAGGTTTGTCACATAAGCCTTAAGAAAATACTGACTCTTAGCACCTGCCTCCAGTAGATGTGGTGAAGGCTGAAGAGTGGCCTTATACTTGCCCTAAGTATCTCTGTTTATAGCCACTAGCTCACAGTCTTCATATATGTCATGGTCACCTACCTGGAAACAGAGGTATAGAGAGCCAAAATAATGCCCTTGAACTCTGTGTATCTATGATTTGGGAAAGTCCTGGAGTGAGGCGGTAAGAGAGCAGGGACATGACACACCCAGCTTATTAGTTTCGGTCTCTATGTAGATTGCTATAACTTCTCTAAGAAATGGCTTTGCATTTTCTTGAGTTGATAAGGCCACATCTTTCCCTCCAAGCCACAAGCTCAGCTACCAACTTACTGAGGCCAGTAAAAATTGTTTAACCTATCCAGTCAATAATACCAGGATTTTCAGCACCCCTACCACCACAAACATACAATTTTCATGCCCCCTAATGCTGAAGTGAACATGGATGAAATCACTCACCCCACTGCCCTGTACACACACACACACACATCAGAGGTCTTTGGGTAGAGTAAGAAGCAGCCCCCTACACTGCCCTAACTTTGATCTAGTTTCTTCAGACAGCATCCAGAAAGAGGTCCACCAGAATCTCTACAGAAATTAGCCAGCAACCTCCTTTAATGGCTCAGGGAATAGACATTGTTCCATAATCCAAAACAAGCCTTTGAAATTTACCTATAATTCTAATAAGACCTAGAAAAACAAATAAAGCCACCCCTTACCAACCTCAGCTGTTTTTGAAAGGACCTGGATCCCTGACACAGTCACATATAAATATACACACATGCTGGTTCATATACCACCAAGTTATCAGACACCCAATATGGATCAGGCCTTGAGATGATTCTATTGATTATACATCTGTGTGTGTAAAAGCAAGTGAGTGTATATTGAGAGTATTTCTTAAAAAAAAAAGAGAGAGAGAGAGAGTATTTTTTATTGGGAGACAGAGACAAGAAAATATTTGGGGAATTACCATTCCATACAGCAAGGGCGGTGATAGAGGTAATCAGAGGGAAATGAGGAAACATAAAGGGGTATCCAAGCCATAATGGAGAAGGTGGGAAGATAGAAGGATTCTAGAGGAAGAGCTGACCTGTCCTGAAGGATAAATAACCCTGTCACAGGAAAAAGATATCAAAGGGAAAGGGAATCTTGTGTTGTTCGGGGAAGAGAAAGAGCATGTACAAGGACAGAGGCAAGAAATATAACATATGCCCTCCAAATGCCATAGGGAAATATGCCAAAAATCCTCTCAAAGGCACAGAGTTAAGAATCAAGGTCTCCTTTCCCAGCTCCCTGACTCTCTTCCTAGAATCTATTAGAAGATAATTAAATTAGAGACTTTTCTGCCACCGCAGTATTAGGCACTAGCTCATGAGATTTGGGGGAGAGGTATGTCACAGATATAGACAGAAATCCCTGAAGACAAATCAGACAAGGCGGTCTAATATACGAGATATTGGTAGGAAGCTGGCTGTTTTACAGAGCCCCACCGAGGCACCGGCTTAGCTTAATGAGCACTCCCTACCCTAGCTTCCACAAACCTTGGGGGAATCACTCTCCAGAACTTGAAAGAGTCTACCACAACCTACTTTCTGTCCATGTGGAAAACCTGTCCACCTACAGATAGAACTGGAAGGGTGACCAGACTAAGAGCCCCCACCCTGCACCCATACCCTACCCCTCTCCCCCTTTACTCTACCTCTCTCTCTCTCTCTCACACACACACACACACACAGAGGAAATGAAAGCTACCAGAACAGCAAGGGCTTGAGGTGGGGCTTGGGGTGGGCCTTCTGCAAAGCGGCGGGGGCCCACTGATTTCACAAATCATTTTGCCCTCTTGAGTAAGGTTCCTCTAATTATTTTCTCCTCTGTACATCCTCTATTCTTTGCACCCCATGACCATCCTGTCTAACCTGGGTCTCATATACCTTTTCTCTTTTTCCCCATTCCCTCATCCTGGGACTTTTAAGCTCCCCAGGGCTGGAGCTTCTCTTTACAAAGTAACAGACATACCTATACAGATTCTCAGACTGCAGTGGAAGGCACTGCGGGGCTGGCCACAAACTAGGCTAGTCATTGGCATCACTGTTTCAAATACTGGTTTCCTCATCTATTAAAAAAAAATCATACAAAGATAGTACAGTACAGGGAGCACTAGATTAGAGGCAAAACCTAACTAGGGTCCTAAAATTCTCTGATCTCAAATACTTAAAGAGAGACAAATATGATAAAAGAAATAAATGGGACATTTATCAAGCACATTCAATATCTTAGGCACCCTTCATGGTGTACTTTCACAATCATGATCTCTTCTCTCTCTCATAAATCCCAAGGAAGTGGGTATCATTAGTATTCCCATTTTAAAGATGGAAAACTAAGGTTCAGAAAGGTTAAATGCCTTACTCAAGGTCATGTAGCTATAAATAGTGGTAGAAAATGATTCTACATAACTGGCCTACTTTATTTATTTTATGGCTACTACCCTCCTTTCTCTCAAGTCCACTTGAACAACATTGACCAGACCCACACCCAAAACAGTCATGGGAAAACCTGAGGCAACTCTCTTTAGAATGCTCACCATTAATTGTCACCTTAAAACCATTTAAGCTAACCTCACTCACTATCTACAAATATGGTTTATTCCTTAAAGGTCAGAAACATTTGTGCATATTCTCCAAGTCTTCCACACTATTGGGGGTAGAGACATAGGACTTGGGGACATTGAGAAAGGGAAAAGAAGGAAGAGCCCTGGTGAGTACTGTTTACCACCTTGTGCCCTGGTAACCCCTGGTCAGGAATCTCAGTGGTTAATAGCCTGAAGTTGGGTGGCCATTTACAATCCTAGGTGTGTTTGGGGAAGGGTAGGCATAGCAGAAGAAAGAAGAGAAGGCATTCAGGAGCAGCTCCAGTGCAACAATTCTTATAACTCTGACCTTTCCAGGAGAGTGACTCAGCCTTGGCACCATACTCTCTCTATTCCAGGATTCTCAAAGACTTGGCATGAATGGACATGGGTGCCTGAAAAGGCATGTACCCACATAAACACACAATAGCTAAAATAGTACAAACCTCCTATCCCCACCAGAACACTAGGTATAAGGGCTACAGAAAGAGCTGGGAACGCCTCCCTGCAGGGGTAGGCCTATCACTAGAGCTACACTATAGTGATATCCCCATAACTCCAAACAGTCTCAGTGTCTTACTACAAAAGTACCCCAAATTCCTCTTCTAAGGCATGGTCTCACAAGAACATAAAGGAAGCACCTTTTCAAAAGCCAGGTTTGATTTTGGGAGGCTCAGCAAAGCCAGGGATGAAGTGTGGAGGAAGGAACAGAAAGAGCTAGCCCCAGCTCTGGAATACGCTGTTTAGAACAGCTTTGGACTGTTGTGTTTTTGTTTTCAAATCTCCCTAATTACTATCAATAGCAGCTGTGTACTTATCAGATTTGGGGCCATCTGAGATGAAAAGCTGTCTTACACAGGAAGAATGAGCTAGAGGAAAGTATCATCTATTAGGTTCTTTCTACTCCAAGAGGAATACAATTTTAATTCTAATCCCCATGACTATGACTCCAAGTGTACATGAGAAGGAAACAGAATGGGTTGGTTAGTAACCAACATGGAAAGGGCTGCCTACAAGCAGCCCAATCATAAATTAGGGTTCAAAGGCCTAACATGTATGTACCTGATTCAGGAAAGAGGTGACTATAAAGGAGTCATGAGTTTATAAGAAATTGGTATATAATAAATTGGGAATATAAAGCATAGACTACCAGGGGTTAAACTATTTCTGGGGGCCATATATGATCTTTGTTGCATATTCCTCTTTTTTTTTTCTTTTTAAACATTGCTTTTTAAAATGTGACTTCACTGAGAAAATACCAAATGGCAGATGGCACTGGTGCTGTGAGAGGGCCCAGAGGTGCAGAGCTCATAGAGGCAAGGACAAGGAGCAGATCCCTGTCACCAAGCTGGGCCACCTGGTCAAGGACATGAATATCAAGCTCCTGGCAGAGATCTATCTATTCTCCCCGCCCATCAAGGAATTTGAGATCACTGACTTTTTCCTGGGAGCATCCCTCAAAGAGGAAGTTTTGAAGATTATGCCAGTGCAAAAACAGACCTACATTGGCCAGAGGACCTGGTTCAAGGCATTTGTCATCATCAGGGACTATAATGGCCATGTCAATCTGGGTATTAAGTGTTCCAAGGAGGTAGCCACTGCCATCCGTGGGGCCATCATCCTGGCCAAGATCTCCATCATCCCTGTGTGGCAAGGCTACTGGTGGAATAAGACCAGCGAGCCCGACACCATCCCTTGCAAGGTGACTGGCCACTCTTGCTCTGTGCTGGTACGCCTCATACCAGGCCCTTGTGCCCTAGAAGCTGATGATGATAGCCAGTAAGATGAAAACTATGCCTCAGCCAGTGACTGTACTGCCAACCCGGACAACTTTGCCAAGGCTACCTTTGATGCTATCTCCAAGACCTATAGTTAGTTATCTCACACTCGACCTCCGGAAAAGGACTGTGTTCACCAAGTTTCCCTATCAGTAGATCACTGATTATCTTATAAAGACCCACACCAGAATTTCTGTGCAGAGGACCGAGGCTCCAGCTGTGGCCACCAAATAATTTTATACAAGAAAAATAAAATGAATTAAGCTCATTTAAATAATATGAAACCTATTCTTACAATACATACAAAAACAGGCCTAGCAGGCAAGATTGACAACTGCTAGACTATAACAAATATTGGCAGGCTAGTAACTCCACATACTATCTGCAATGCCTAAAACTGGCAATAATTGCTCTCTTCACATTCTACTTTCCTTAGAAGATGGGCAGCAAGGGTATTATCTGAAGGTTAGCCAAAAATAAGTAACCCGCACAATCATACACAGTAGCCTACTCCCTTCCTAAGTAAAGACATTGGGGGAAAAATAGGTGATAAGCTTAGACCATTAACCATCTTCCCCAAAGGCTCTTCACATGCCAAAAAGGCCCTGGGCCAAGCTGATCTCCTCAGTAGGAGACCCCAGGCCAAGAGCTGAGACAAGAAGTGCCTAGCCACTAGGCCATTGGCTCCAACCTCAGGCCTTGAAGAGAAAGAGGCATGCTTGAAGAAGAAAAAAGCAAAAAGGAGACCACCCCACATGGCCTATTAAGGGTGCAAAAAATAAAGGAACATATGTGGCTTGTTTACCTCCTTATCCCTCTAGAAAAGGTTTGGAGAATAAAATGAAATCAAGTTGGAGATGCCTAACTCAGTGGGAGGGAGAGCTACAAATGAAACTAATGCAAACCACAAAGTTCCAAGGTTAAAGGCCTCCATAGTCCATACAGCATGCAAGCCTTTTTCACCTCTGGACTAGATCTAGGATCCTCAGGGTCCAGTTAGCATTTCTCTTACAAGGAAGTGGTAAGAAGAAAAACATTCAGGAGTGCTCACCTTCTAACCTCCCACACCATGCCCCTGCTCCTCACACTTGCCCCTATTGTAGAAAAAAAAAGAAAAAAAAAGAAAAAGAAAAACATGTACGTAGAAAGCATGTGTACCCTAAAAGTCAATTACTACTAAAAACTGTGGGCTTCTAGATACAAGGAGTGCCATGGATGGCCAATGCTCAGACACAGCCTGTTTCTCATTAGCTTCCAGATTCTTCCCCCAGGAGATAGAGGGTTTCTATGGGATCTAGTCTGACTCAAGGGAGGGAACAGGAGAAGAAATGCCTTCAAACCAATTCAGTAGCTACTGAATACCTGCAAACTGTGGGGCAGGGTCCTGGACACTGAGAATATTGAGATTACGACAAGCTCTTATGTCAAGGGGCTCTTCATCTAGTAGTGAAAAGATGTAATTACTGGATCCCACAGAATGCAGTGTGTGCTATATCCACCCTAAAACTCCCAGTCACCTTTCTTCCTATAAAAGTTCCTTTGGAGGCTGGTGGGGAAATAAAAAGAAACCAAGATGTCCTCCTGGTGCTGCCTGGTACTCCATTGTAAATACCTTCTTGTGCCTCTGGAAGGACCTAGAACACAGTTCCTTTTCATACCATAGGATTTTATTCTCTCATTGGGTTGCCACATATAAAACAGTGGAAAATAATCAAAGACCACACTATGATGTGGTTCCAGCACTTGTTATAGAGCTTGGTGCACTCTTAACATATAGGAACAGCAAGAGCTGAGGCCTAGTCAGATGTAAAGACCATCCAGCAGAAGCAGGAAGCAGAGAACAAGCAGTCTTCAGTTCCGAAGCACCTTGCCTTGGACACAGGACAGGGTTTCAGCCCAGCACTTCATATAGAGCTGAGGAATGAAGTCACCAGGTCCATAAGCTCTTATCAACTCCCTGTAATGTTCCCACCAACTGAATGCCTTGGTGCCCACAGCATTATTCACTTCCCATCCTGTTCTATCCCCTACCACCACCGCCATCACTGGTCTGCTCATGCCCAGACAGTGAATTTGTACTCTGAAGAGAGTCACTTACCTCTCTTGGGTCCAGTTAGTTACTTTGAACTCTATCCTTTCCTCCAGCACTTGGAGGAGAGGGGCACATATCTCATCCAGGCCTAACGATAAAATTTAAAGAATGCCCAATTAAGCTATTAGGGCCACCTTTACCTTCAGCTACAAAGGTGAAATAAAAAGAGCCCTGGACAGAGATTCGGCTCAACTCAGCGGTAACCATTCTGTGTTGCCATGACATAGGCCTCCTCTTTCTCAGACTGTTTTCTTGGATGTAACATAGACTTCAATTAGGAATGTAGTTATCAACCCTGGCCCAACATTAGAATATTGTAGGGTAGCTCTTAAAAACTATTCATGTCTAAAGCTCTAAGCCATCATAAATAAACAGAGTCTACCTGTGCTTCCACAAGCTGACCAAGATCAACTGCATAGGCAAGCTGGACTTCCCCAGTGGATGAGAAGGCAAGGAGCCTAGCTGGCCCCATGGAAAACTCAGCCCCCTACTATAAGAAGGGCAACTCTAACAGTTAAACTCAACCTTTATTCTGGCCCCTAGGACCACTAAAGTCATAAGTTCACATTTCTCCCTTTTCTCAACCATGTTTCCCCAAGGAAAAAAAGATTACAATATATCAGCATTAGTAAGTTCAATTTCACATGCTTTGACATCAAGCAAGTATTATGACTTTTCCTTCTTCAAAAGGACCAGGCTTATCTGCCATTATGACCTGTATTTATCCATCTGCCACATCTCATTTCTATGGCCTAACTTTCAGGGCCTCACATCCTACACAGAGAGGATGGTGACAAGGGAGAACTGTTCTCTGTTTCCACAGCCTTTGGCTACTCTAGTGACACATTTCCCTGTGACTGTGTCACATTCCTGAGGGCTTATCAACTACTTATGACCAGAGATTATATGGCCAAGAACTACATTAAACTGTCTATCTCATAATATCATCTTATCACCTGTTTCTGGTGGGTTCCCTAAGAACTACCTTTTTAGAGCACCACTTTCTTCTCCACTCAGATCAGGCCTGGACTGACTCTTGACACCCTCACCTGCCTACCCCTCTACCCAGTTATGTTCCTGAATATTCCCAAGGCCCCTCTATGAAGGTCTCCTCTCCAAAAGCTAGACATAACTGACAACCTCCAACCTCTCAGAGCTCATAGAGTTACCATTTGGCCCAGTTCTCCACAAAATGAGAACATTTATTTTTGAGATGTGTACCACCATTCCCTACCCAAGATGGAGCAGACCAGCCTCCATTGTTAGGGGAAAGTAACATTTCTGAATCAATCATAGACTTTCAGAGCAGAAATGGCCCTCAGAGATCAGCCAAACCACTCCTTGTAAAACAGACCATGGCCATAAAAAGGGGCAAGGGCTTGGCCAAAACTTCCCTGGGAAGCTAGCAGCAGCACCCAGACTAAACTCCAGTTCTTTAACTCCAGAATAGTGCTCTTTCCATAATTCTCTAATATCTCCTCCACTCAACGAGTTGCAACAATGTTCAGGCTCCCATCAAGGTAAAAATAAGACCCTATATTAGCGAGGCCTAAGTAGTCCTCAAACAATTCTCACTCCCTGGAACAGGGGAAGGGTCTAATGTTTTAAACTGAAACTTCCTTTCTAGTCTCAGAACCTGGCCCAACCATAACTAGAGCTTAAGTCCAGGCCTTTATGAAACAACACATGGGTCCCCTGTCCACATCCCACCTCATACAGAGTCTAAAACCAAACTTTTCTGTTTCCTACTCATGTTTTGTCTCCCTTATTCACTAGCTAAGTAATTTTTGCAGAGTCACTTAACCTCTTTGAGCCTCAGTTTCCCTGTATGAAAAAGTGGGGATAATAATTCCTAATCTGTCAACTGGAGTTAATAAATATCAAATGACATAATAGTGGTAAAAAGGGCTTTGACAATTATGATGTATACCATAAACAGAGAACTATCAGTATCTGTATGGGACCTTTTTTTTTTTGGTCCAGACATGGGGTGAGAAAAGCTAGGAACACTGGAAAATATTTGCAGGGCAATGCCAGCCAATCTGTGAAGGGATTACTTCAATTCATATCTGACAGGTTTGTTTTAAACAAGGAACTACTTGGAAAGCAGGAAGGCATCTCCTAAATTTATACCTCCCTCCCAGAGGAACTTGCCAAGGGAATTCTCTACCTCTTTCAAGGTTTCTTCAGTCTTGGCTCTTCCTAACAAAGGTTGAATCCCAGTGGAGTTATGGGAAGAGAAAACTATTCAAACCCTCCCTGGAATAACAGTCCATGTAGGGACTAGTGGTCTTTTCTACTTGCACTCTGAAGGTTGTCTCCCTCTCAATCCCGCTCTCATGAATTTGTCACCCCTACCTGAGTTCACAGCCTGGAGGGATGATCAGTGAGGGTATAAATGACCTGGGAAGTAGAATCCCATCACTTCCCTTGCCCCGAAGGCCAAAGCTCACCATTTTCCTTGTGGTAAGGTCAATCATCCATATGACCTATGAATAATTCAGCTGTAGCAATCCAACCACTTTACTTTGGAAATTTTTTGGAAATATCTACCTAATTACATCTTGTTTGGACTATCAGAACAGCCAAGGGAGTTTGCATTCCCTGGGTTTATATGGCTTAGGACAAACAGGCCATCCACAGGTAGCTGGGAGAAGAAAGTTTTGTTATGGATAGTTGAGAGCTGACTATATGGCAATGCATCATTGATTCCAAATGGTCTATAAATGAGCTGTTCCATAGAAGTGAACTGTTCCTGATAACTAAGTCTTATTTACTCTTTTAAGAATCATAATCATTCTTAATGGTGAGGCAAAAGTCTTTCATCCACTGACACACTCTACTGTCTTTGTCAACAGAGGCTGTTAAAACATAATTTAAGCTTCTCTAGGCACCTGAATCCTGTATGCTTGATTTTCTACAGAACTAACATTTGAAGGCTTTCCAGTGTTCTCTTATTCACGTTTCCCACCAATTCTGAGGCTATCATGATCATCCTCACTTTACCAATAAAAAAAAAATTAGGAGGATCAGGGAGATTAAGGGACTTACTCAAGATCACAACCACAATCGGCAATGAAACACAGATCTTCCTTCCTATAACCATGGCCTACAATAAATGCCTAGAGATACTTTGGATCTGAGCCTTCTGAAGTAACCCAAAAAATTCTTCAAAATGCCATTCCCTTTCCCTTTTTGGAGTCTGATCTCAGAACCTTGCTTTCTCTGCCCCACAAGGATTCAGAAAGCTTCAATAACTCAGAATCTGTTTGTCTAAAGCTTCCTGTTTGTCTAAAGGGGAAGGCAATGCCTGCAGTGGCCTCTAGGACTAGCCCACTCAAGGTCATCTTCTGGTGGCAGAGGCTCCAGGATTACAGGCTGGGCAAGCAGAAGCTCTGCTCCACCCACTGTTAAAGTCTGGGAACAAAGAAGACAAGAGAAAGGCGGGGCGATGGGGGGGATGCCATGAGTGAGCAGAAAACAACCTGCATTTCTGGTAATTCTGCTTCTCCTTGCCTGGCCTGGCTCCTTCAACAAGATCAATATTCTCAAACTAGCAAGATTTTAAGACCAGGAGCAGCCACTGGGCTAGAATTTTTCTTCAAAATATATTGTATGTTTATTTGTATTTCACAAGTCTCTATCCTCCTCAACTTTTCAACTGGATGGCTCAACTACAGCTGACTGTTTTGCAATATTCTACTTTCCTGCCACCTGGACAAGATCCCTGGTAAGTATGGGGCTGGGGGTGGAACCTAATCCAGCTTCACTGCTCTTCTTTGGGGAAGACTGGAAAGGCATGTGTCCCTTCACCAACACACACACACACACACACACACACACACACACACGCACGCACGCACTTATGTCTAACCTCAGACAGCTACGACAGCCAGAGATCTTCTGAGAAACAGGGTTCTCAGTTCTCAGTCAGGTAATGTTTGGAATCAAACTACCCCAAACTGGCAAAACCACAGAAGGTGGGGCTATGTAAAGTACAGGAAAGTGGTATACCCGTACTACCAATTACTCCACTATGCACTACTGCCAAACACTTCACTAAGATCATTTAGGCACAGTTGAGATCAGACCAATCTCTAGATGTGGGGTCTACTGAGCTTAGAAAGGAGAGCAGCTTTCATCATCCTATCCTTCATCCCAACAGAAGGGCCATGATTCCCACCTTCTCTAGAAAGCCTTCTCTCTCAGGCAGGCAAGCCCCTACACCATTCCCTTTATTTTCCATTTGACAAAGACTATAGGCCCATTTCATTTGTATGGATTTTAAAGTGTTCCACTCATTTGATAACTTGCTTATTAATGAGCTCATACGGACATTAAAATCTGATTTGACATGAAAAGATGGCTGCCACATAGTAATAAAAAAAAGTTGCAGAACTGTATGGATTTGTGTTATATGCGTGTTTAAAGCTATATGTATACAAATGCATTTAAAAAGGAGTCTCAGTTCATAAAACTGGTTAACTGGTGATTCTCTCTGGGAAACTGAGTCAGGGGCAGAAGACAGAGAATTTTATATTTTTCAGTGCTGTTTCATTTCTTACAGCAAATATGTATTAGTTACATAATAAAAAAAAACACAAATCAAAAATTACACAATAAAGTCTATCTGTATTTAAGTCTGCCCTACCAAACAGTACGGACTGTCTATTGCATGGTGTCTAGCACAGCACTGTAAGAAACAAAAAAAAAATCCTTTAAAGACAAGATGACTATCACAGGAATATAAAATACAGCATAGGGAATATAGTGAATAATATTGTAATAACTATGTGTGGTGTCAAGTGGGTACTAGATTTATCAGGGGGTTCACTTTGTATCTTATATAAATATCTAACCAACTATGCTGTACACCTGAAATTAATACAATATTGAATATCGACTGTAATTGAATTTTTTAATTTTAAAAATAAGTTAAATAAACAAAAAATAAATAAAATTTTTAGAGGCTCTCACTATTTTAGGAAACCCAACCCTATCTAGTTGGCTTAAACCTATACCTCCCAAATGCTGGCCACATCCCTCTCTTAGCAGTGGATGGGAGAAAGAGTACCTCCTATTGCTCCCCAAATTAGCCGACCTTGAAAAAAACATGCCCAAATCTGCAAAGATATGCAGCTCTGTGCCTTAAGGCAGCCTAGGTGATAGTGGTGGCAACAGCAGGAACTGCAGAACATAGCTGCTAAGTGCCCAAACCTGATGATCTATAGGACTTCCCTGCTGTCCTCCCCTGATTTGTGCCTGGCCTGCCTATCCCTGAGTACAGTAGCCAACTCAATTCCTAAACCTTGAGTGCACAAACCTCTCTGGATTAGGTTATGCAATTCAGACGTGCTTGCTGGCCATGCCACAATGAGCAGCACACATACAAAAAAAATTGAATTGGGTAATGCTTCAAATATGTACTCCAGGGCCAAACTCTACGTTGCTTCACAAAGGCAGACAGAAACGCTCGCATGGCCGCCTGTTAGAATACACTAAAATGTTTGTTGGAATATTCTCCCTTGGCATGAACACTATTGTATTGTGTGAAGACATGGGAAAAGGGAGTGGAAATTGGATGTGAATAAGCTGGCCACTCACAGGTAAACAGGCTCTCCAAGGTACATAGGGGGGACATCTTCTTCCCATTCCTTTGCATTACTCAACTCCATTCTGCCAGGGCCCAGATGGGTCCACGTTATATAATTTTCAATGGGCCGTGAGGATTGTTGTTTGGCTTTCTAGTAGACCTAGCCAAAGGAGTCTGTGGAAGACAATTCCAATTTGACCATAGTAGCTATTAATGTACCTATTCAACAAATATTTGTTGAGCACTTCTATGCCAGGCACTGTGCTAGGTACTGTGGATACAGTGGGTAGTGGGAAACCATCCTTGTTCTCATGAAGCTTATATTCTTAGTGGCTTAGGCTGATACAATGGAAAGAATACACACCTGAGAGTCTTGGCTTCAAGATCTGCTTCTGCCCTTGACTTACTAAGTGACCTTGAACAAGGCCCTCTCTCTTGTTTGTCTTATAGTTGACCAACAGATCTTCCATAGATTCAAAAAATTTGCTTCCTTTACAAAACATAAAATCTCAAGTGGATTGTGTGTTTTCAAATGGCCAGGACAACAGCAAGAAGCCATGGGTAGTATGTAGAGAAAACAAAAAGCACCCTAGATAGAGGAGAATTTCCATCCAATGATCTTAAATTTGGCTTGATGGTTCCCCATGAGCTGTTTGCTCAAGACAGGTGGGATAGGCAGGCCTTTGAACAGCATATAGTCAGTAACAGACACAGAGACATGTCCTTCCAATAGCGCATGTCAAGCTTGGGGACAAAGGACTGAAAGGTGCCTAGTTTCACTGCAGCTTCTATAAATACTTCCACCAACAGGAATATTAGAAAACCCTCTACTCTAGTACCACTCATTTGATGTTAAAGAGTTGAAGAGAGGGTGGCATCTCCCTCCCTAGCCACTCGTGGCCATTCTTGAGTAGGGCTGTGCTGGGGCCAGTTGGAGCCAACTGCTTAGGTGAGTGGGGAGATGGGACTTCCCTGCATACCTCCTACTAAAAGTACCAAACTGTGGAGCACCTACAGGAATGCTTGCTCAGGGGAACCATAGCATCTGGTATTCTGGGCTCAGAGACTTGATGGGAAAACACATATAAAACAGAAATTTAAGAGGTCAACTGGAACAAAAATTCTGGGGTATCCTGGGCCTACCATCCCTCCCCTGTTCCCTGAACCTCACACGGCACTTTCAGATACATTAGTGCCTAAATCTTCACCATAACCCTAATAAGTAGGGTGCTCATTCAATTTCACAGATAGGAAACTAATATTGGGAATGGTTTAGAAAATTTGTACTGATATGCCTAAGCCAGCAAGACTCTCTCAGGGCTCTCCCTCCACTAGGTGCTAATGCATCCTTCCCTTCTCCAAGCTGTATTTTCTCTATGACTAGTGACTAGTATGTCCTACCAGGTGCTCATCCAACACTGTTGGGTCCCTTGCATACATTATTGCTGCTTCTCCCTTTCCATGTCTGTCACTTATTATGTACTCTTCAAAGGCATGCCCATCCTTAACCAACTCCACCTGGACAACAACCCTTTTTTGAGGCAGAAGAGTTAGAAACTTTCAAATTCACAAGTTTACTGAAGGAGAAATCCTGAGAGCCTAAATGACTGCAATAGCACATGGTAAATAAAATAATCCTTACAAAGTACAGTGGGCATACAGAAGATGGTACAACTAATATTACCTGGAAGTATTAAAGAAAACTTCCAGTGGAAGTGACATAGAATGGGGGAGGTGAAAAGACACCTGACATTTCAAGCTGAAAGAAAAAACAATGCGCTAGAGCTAAAAGATATAAGAGATATGGTTTACTTGGGGAAACTTGATTCCACAAAGCTACAGCGTAGAGTACACGTAGGGTTTCAGATTTTTTTCTTGGTCACATTCACTGCAGTGTTATAAATACTGGCAAATGCTGGGAGTAATATAAATGCTCCCTTAAAGGGGAATAGATAAATTATAACATAGCCATTTAATGGAATTTTATAAAGCCATTCAAATGTTCATTTTTAAAACAAAATATCATTTACCTAAGTTTTTAGTGATATGTTAAGTAGGGATAAAGAAGTAGTATTTTATATATACCATGATTGTATCATGGAAAACTAAGGTACATATATGAACTGTGACAAGGAATACACATAAATAATAATTATTATGTTAAAATGGTTGGCTTATAGAAGAGTTCTCCTTCTATGTGCTAAACTTTCTCATATACCATGTCAGGTTTTATAAAAGGGGGAAATATAAAAATGAATAAAGAACCACTTTTCTTTCATTTGACTGCTCTTTCATTGTCCCCTTCTCCCCTCTCCACCTGCTTGCCTACTTTCCCTCATCAAAAGCCATTCTAATCTACAACCTGCAACCGAAATCCTTAACAACCCATGTAAGGCCCCTAGGAAGGAAAGACTACCGGCAAGGTGGCCGATCCTAGCAGCAACCTCCTGCATGGCCAAGAGGCTATTCCAGCTCAATGCTGGGGAAGAATCTTCCACACAAAATCATTATTCAGCTCTGTTCAACTAATCCTTCTCTGAAAACTGTCCTAGGAACTTTTCCCTAAGGAAGACAGGCACGAAGAAGACTTCTATCTTGCTCTCTCTCCAGGAGGCTCAGGCGAGGTAAAGATCAAGCTCATGGCCAACTCCTAAGTGGCTGATCTATAGCCTGGGATCCCTGATTCACAAGTAAGTTCTGTTCAAAGTGTTACTAAGAGGAAGAAGGATGAAAAGAGATCTAGGCAAGGGTACACTTGCTTATATCCCATCAGCCCATCGGGCCCTCATGGAAAATTCAGAAATCCCTTTCCTTTGATCTCCAGATCTAACACCAAAAGAAGTCATATTCACAAAATGCAAGATCAGTTGAAGGCTTAAAGCCAGGAGTGTGGCAATCTTCCTCACTAGAAATCCCTCCCCTTTACACCACCCAAGCCCACATAACCCAACTCTCCCCATTCATGGGCAACATAGATATTAGTGATTCAAACAGAGGAAGGGGAAGGGGGAGCTTAGCAATTTAAGACTTAGCCAATAGCAAATTTCATAGTCCTAAAGAGAGATGTTTTGGAGGAAAGGGCAAGAGGAAGTCAAATCTCCTTTGCATTCAATTTTGATTTGTTTCTTGGTGTTCTCCTTCCCTGCTGGCACAATGACCAATTCAAGGGTCTTCTATTCTTCCTGGAGTTACCAATGACCCAAAGTAGCCATCAACTGTTTGCAGGCTGGACTCCAAGGCCCCACCCAAAACACTCAGTCAATGATTGTCTTTCGAGTCAGGACACCCACAGTAAGCTCTGTGGTAGGTGGATAATATACCTCTAATCAGAGCTCACTGAAATAGAGAGAGCTACTTAGACTACTTACACTTTGATAGCTGGGGGTAGGAGTGGGGAGAGAGCGACACTCCCAATGCCATTCTAAAGAGGAATGAGTAACCTCTCTCCTTTATGTTAAACACTTTCCAAGAACCCCTTATTATCTTCTTAAAGACTGAGCACAAATAATCAGAAAGTCAGAAAAAGCCAAAGTTTTCATTTTATAGATAAGAAAACTAAGCCCCATAGAAGTGACTTGCCCTATGTCACAGACGCAGAGACTAAAAACCAGATATCCTTATTTGGTACACTATTCTTTCCATCATACCATTTCTACTAAAAAGCATTAAAAAAAAAAAAACAGACAAGTGCCTCAAGCTAAGTGTCAAAAGCTTGCCTCTTCTATGCTAGGTCTAAACAGTTCAGGACTGGGGATGGGAGGCAGAGGGACACTGGACCCAGCCAACTCAGAAAAGCAAAGTGAAAAACCTAGGCATACAAAAGGCACATACAAAGAACATATCAACTGGAAGGTTTTACCTACTCCAAAGGAATAGTTTCAGATGTCTAGAGCCCCTGCCCCACCCGTCCCACCCACCCCCACACTCTAAGCCTTTTCAGGCCATGCAAGACTACTCCTAGGCTATCAGAGGTCTAGGTAAGGAGCTAGAAGGAGTGACAGGGCAGGGTCAAGAGGGTAAGGAGAGATAAGAAAGTAGGGTGGAGAAATCACAGTCATTCCAGAGCTCTCCCATCTTCCTTTCTCTTCCCCCACCCATATCAAAGAATCTCACCTCTTAAACAGGCCCTAAACAAGATGAAAAGTTTGCAGTTGCTACCATATAAACTTAAGGAAAACTAAAGGAGAAAATGGGCTAGTTGAGATGGTGAAGGACATTTGAGGGGAGAAAAAATATCCAAATAAGGCGTACTTGACTGGTAAGGAATCATCAGGAAAGATTCCAGAAGCTGATGTCGCACAGAGGAAGCCTTTAGTCATTGGTTTCCTCTGGCAACTGGCCTAAGGCCAGGAGGCAAACTTCTAACCTTAGGAAAATAAATACCCAGGCAGAAAGAAAGGTAACCAAGCTAGATTTTCCCCATGCCCACCTCAGGCCCTGTTGGAACAGCTCTCTAAGTAGCATCAGAAAGGTGTAGTATAACCCTGAAGCAAAAGAGCATATGCTCTCACCAAGCACATGTTAGATCCACCATGGCCCAGGTGCTAAGAGGAGTAAGGGACCTGGGGAAGGGGGATTTGCTCTACTGTGGGTACATATTTCTGATACTGTTGATATTTTCATGTTAGAGAAAAGAAAACATTCAAAAGCAAAGAAGTTAACTGACTTTCTTCTCAGCAAGGAAACTGCTATGGGTTAGTCAATCTCCCAGGAAGATTTGCAAGGAAGTTTGGAAAGGAATTTAGCTCACTTAAAACTCTTGAAGATAGCAAAGATTTGTACAACTTAACTACTAACACCTAAATTGGGTGTTACCTTGACCCCCACCCTCCAACTCCATACCACAGATTAGTCAACTCCAGTTAAAGATTACAACAGGTAAGAGCCTCTGGTTGTACTTCACCTAACCTTCAGGCTGAGATTTCTGAAAAAGGATGGGGGCATCCTGCAGATTAGATTAAGACAGTAAGGTCACTGGGGACAAACAAGCCTTGATCTTTCCCAGGTATGTAATGGAGGCCAGAACTAAAGATAGAAGGAAATGCTGACCAAGTCTGATAGGCATGCCTTATTCCCCCTCCCAGGTCCTGGCCCCTGTGACCTCCCAAATATATACCCAGGAAAGAACTGCTCAGGATTATACTTTGTTTTGCATGACCAAATACCCACATCTCAACTTTTCTTTCATTAGGCCCTGATTGATACCCTAGCCACACAAAGTATCTATCAAATTCCCACAAAGTAGAAGGGTCACCAGAGACAGAAAGAAACTTCAGTCTTCAAAGTTACCAATCATAGGAGCTACCTGGCAAAACATTAGTACAAAGCAAGCACAGTTGTAGGTCACCATACTACTGGCCTAGGAGCTATGTCAACACTTACTTTATGCCACAAGAAATCCACTAAAGAGAGCATCAGATGTGGTTCTGTCATCAGGCACAGCCAAAGAACTGTGCTTTGAAAGTCACCCAAAGGGCCCATTCTTCATGTACTCTGTATGTACATGCACGTACATGTATACTCACATGTACTCTGTGGCTTCCCTTGAAATAATCAGCACCTCAGTCCTTCTTTCATTTCAGACAAACTCACTTTCAAGAGAGCACTGGCTTGGGCCACATGGTTCATGCTCACATACCAAAACCACTTTACTCTCCCACCCAGAATGGCCACTTCCCCCAAGTATACACATCCTTCAAGGCCCTGTTCACATTCCAGTAAACTCCCTTCTTCTCAAAATCTCTAGAAAAGGCCACGTAAAGTACATATTTTTTCACTGTTTTTAAGTGAGTTAGCCCTAAATCTCCAATTAAATAGGAGATCGACAAAGGCAGCAAGTGTATCCTCCATCCATTTATTTATATCACTTATAGTAAACAGTACCTACTAATTACTGAAATGATGAGAATGCAGCTGCCTGCCTTCTTTCTTATCCACCCTACCTAGCAAAGGGTTGGGCATATAGTAGTTCTATACATAATATTATAGTTCTGTAAATAAATTATAATAGCTAACATTTGCATAGACTTATTAGATGCTACACACAATTCTAAGTACTTTACATGAATTGCCTCATTTAATCCTCACAGCAACCCTATGAGATATAGATACTATAATTATTTTCACTTTACAGGTGAGGAAAATGAGGCACAAAAGTTAGATACCTTGCCCATGAGTACATATCTAGTTAGTCACAGAGCTGGGATCAGAGCACAAGCAGTCTGGTTCCAGAGTCTTGTGTTTTTCACTACTTTATGCTCCCTTTCTGCAAAAACTTGAAAAGAACTTTTTGGCAGCTACCTGCCCCAGGTTTGGCCTACAACACTTGGAGGTGAGTAGTGAGAGTTAGGGCCAGGAGACTGCAGTCCGTATTCATATAATTGCTACTGCAGCAAATATTATCACCAAGGAAAGTATCATAATATTCTCTTAACTAAAGGTACAAGCCAAATTGGAGCACTGATGAGAATACAGAGGTCAGAGCTAAAATCTTAAATGACAAAGAGAAAGTAGGGAATTGGGGTGAGGGGCAGGAAGGAAGAAAAAAGTTATTCTGAGGTTCCAGAAGAAATGAGTCACCCACTGACTGATATCTGCTACAACAGAAGCTATTTAGGGGAACTCCATTGCAGCCATTTTGTTGCAGAGCTGATTCTCTAGAATTGTGTCCCCTGAGTGAAAAGAGTCAGCCCTGAAAAAGACAGACAAGTCCAGTGAGAGACCATTAAAATGAAATTGGGAAAGCCAAGTTCTACCAAAACTATTAACAACTTTCTGTGATCCTGAACAAGCTGGCTGGCCCTATAGCTATAAATACAGAAAAGAAATAACTCTAATCCATACAGACTCTTAGGACAGTGAAGCCTAGTCTCAAGCAGGAAAATGTGGCTAGTCTCTTCTCCTTACTCCGCTCTTCAGCATACACATCCGCCTTCAACTACCTTTCGCAGTCAAAAGCAGAGCACTTACTTTCCTGGGAAGTGCTACAAAGAGTCCCAAAGGCCCAGTAGGAGGTTAAACCATCTCCATATAAAGTAACCTTTGAGGTCAGCTCTACACACTCAGAAGGACTTGCTCTTCTCATGACCATAATAACACTATGGTCGAGTCACCCTTAGCATAGAGAGAGAAAACACTGAGTACTCTGCAGCGAGTGCCATTTAGTAGGCAGACATTCAAAGTACCTCCCCTATACTGGGGGCAGGAAAGTTGGATTTTAATCCCAGCCTTATTACCAGTTCACTTAAATCACTTCCCTTTTCTGGGGAACTAAAGGTTGAACCAAAAAATGTGTAAGGCCAGCTTAGTTGCTCTGTGGTTCAAAACACTCCTATGAGAAACCTAGACTATCCAGAACAATCAGCTAAAAGAAAGCTTAAGGCTGAGGAAGTTCTGGGTCATCCTAAGCATATATGCATTTGAGATGCTGCACCCCACAACAGTTAGCCCTCAGCTCACAGGTGGTAGATACTTTAGGAGGTTGGCTTATGCCCACCAGCTTCTCAATGTCTACCAATATATCTGACAATCATACTCATGGGGTTAAAAGGAAATTGGAAATATAACCTAGTAGCTTCTTGACTTTTCATTTTCAGTAAAACTACAAGGAGTCTATGCTACCCAGCAGGCAGTGAGAAGAAAGGGAGGGAAACCCATGAAGTTTTCTGTTTCATATGAAGCTCTTCAATCAACCCACAGTCTTCATAATATAGTCTTATTTGGTTTCTTTCTTGTTCATTTGTAAGGAAAGACATAGTCCTTTCCCCTCCATAAACTCAAGAAGAAATGGCGAGAACACCCATGCCAGTGTTCTTGTCAGAGCTACTAATGAAATAAACCAACTCTCAAGCTAGAAACTCTCCATCCTGAACTCAGTACCCAGGAAGAAACAGCACCCCAGAGGTTTACGAGGACAAGAATATACGTTTTAGCAAGTACTCTTCAACTTTCTATGGTACATAAAAGGCACTCAAATTTTGAGGAAAGATGTCTCAAGAACATTAGTACTGGAACAGTCCTTAGAGTATACCTATTACTAGTACAGTTCCCTCATGACAAGCTAGACAGACTGAGGGCCTGAAGAAGACATTTGCCTTAAAGGCCTACTTCATTTGGGTTAGTTTACTGAGGACAGAGAAGATGTTCTTTTTATATAGGAAAAGAAGAAAAATTCTCAAATCAGTGTTACTTGCCACTTCCCAACACCCGCCTTCCAAATCAATGGAGTCCTGAGCTAATCTTCTAAGTGCCCATTCCTGTACCACAAATCAGAATCTGGAATTGAAAAGTTTTTCAGCTCTATCAAGCATGAAATGGGAGGAGAGATGAACAGTAAAGCCAGCCAATCATGACATAAGCACTTCCTTCACTTGACCAATAGACTGCCCCAGAGGAGACCACCTTTGTACTCATTTTTTTTTTCCTATGGGGACAGAAGAGTGGGGTGGAATAGCAGGCAGAAAAGATTGTGAGTTAGGAAAGATGTACATGATAAACTCATTTCTATCTTTGAAAGATCAGAAACAAACTGTTCCCAACCAGTAATGATGGCAATTTTCAGTAACTTTAGCCATGAAAGGTCTAACACTAATGTTGGTAGTCAGATCTTCTTCCCTCTGGGGATCTTGAGGCCAGAAATTCCAGTGAGGGGGACTCCCAGAAAGATACAAAGGAACCTAGACACACCATTGCCAAGCCACATTATTGCAACAAGGTTTAGAATATATGTAGCTGTCATCTCATTCAAAAAGAACTAGATTTAGAGTCAAGGAGATAGACCAAATGACCTCTAAATGTCCCTTCCAGCTGCACCATTCAGTAAAGCAGTCTCCTGAGAGGAGGAAGAGAGAGAGAAGAATACCCTTAACACAAGCTATTGTTACAGGCAGCTAGAGAATAATGGAGAGTTAGCAGACTAATGGTCAATACTATCTCTGTCACCCACTCACAGAGTAACTGTCCCCTCTCCAAGCCTAACATGAGAAAGTATAGATTAGTTGGTGCCTTCAAGGATCCCATGAAGGCCCTCCTGCCCCAACAGCCCCCTTTCCCAGAGGGTTATTCAAGGAGAAACCTAAAGAAAATTTCCAAGATGGTTCCTGCTCTATCTCTATCATCTACACTTTCACAAAGGGCCGGGTGAACTGGAGAACCAAAGAAGTAGAGAGATGCAGGATCCAAAGAGTCACACTTCTCTCACATAACCTCCATTCCTGATCAGTTGCCCCACCCTGAAATCAACAGGCAGGGCTAGTTCAAGGGTTAAAAGACTGAGATTCTGCCTGCTATTCACCAAGTACCACTTTAGTGCCACTCGAGTGGCTCAAGCAATGCTAGGAATGGCAGGAGAATAAACAATCCACACAACCCCTGTTAAAGTTTAGCTGAATACAGACCTAGAAGCCTTCAAATATTTCAAAGATCTGGGCTCTATGTCTGCTGATATGGATGGTCCCATCAATGACTACTTGATCACCCTTCTCCTGACCTGTTGAGTTAGGGCTAAAAACTCAGCAAACTGAAGAGGTTTTTATCAAGACTAACCTTCTAACTAAGACCTAGATTCAAGTCCCAGCTTTCCTATTGACGTGCTGCATTATTCTAGGTCAGTCCCTCCCTATCTGTCGGTCTCAGTTTCCCCATTTCTACAACGAGTTGGAATTGACAGTTGTTAAGAAACCTTTCAACCCTAACAAACAAAAAATTCAAGGACACCTTGAAAATCCAAAACAATGTATTTTTAGGGAATCCAAGAGTGTCCCAAAGACTTTCTGATCTAAAAACAGTTAAACAGGGTAAGAAGAAAAAAGACTTTTTTTTTTTTTTGCAACTGTCTTATCATCATCAGAAAGTATAGATGGCCGTTAATAAGTTTTCATTCTGGCTACCAAATCAGATATAAGAATCTAGCAACTAGAAGTAGAATCTTAGAAGTGGCAAGGAGAGGGTGCAGAAGGGACAGGTTTTAACAGAGTCAGGCTGAATGAGGGAGACAATTGGTTGTAAAAGTGAAACCAACCTTGAACAGACTGTAGACATGGTTCACATGAATGAACGGATTTGACTTTTCTACTACCCTTCCCTATCTGTCATACTCCAGAAATAGCCTAAAGCACACTAGTGAAGAAGGAGCAGAGAACAGGGAATTTTCTCTCTTCATTAAAGCTACTAGCTGGTATGCAGTGAACTAGGGTTTGACCTCAAACAACTCATACTCTAGTCTCTCTTCATACCCAGGAAAAGAATCACCATGCTATCTTCTTTGCCACTTTTGACTGAGATGGAATGGTTAAGGCCACTTTAAGTCAATTTCCAGACCCATCGAGTTGTGTTAAAATGTGAGATATCTCAGAACTGAAAATGAGAAATGCCACTAAAGAAAGGTCATGGGATAGCCTATTCCCAGAGATCCACCCACCTATTTAGGCAAAACCACACCTTATGAGGAGTCGAGGAGTCATGGAGTCAACTACAGAGAGATAAACCCAAGGAGAGGGTCCCGGAAGGATTTTGTGTTGGCAGGGACAGTGAGGTATTTTTCCCTCTCTTTTTGAAACTATTTTTTTCTCACTTCATGTGTGATTTTTTTTTTGGGGGGGGGCAAGTGTGGAAAAGTCCCATGCCATAAAACCATTAACAATTTAAAAGAGAGATGGTAGAAGCAAATATTTGTTGAAAATTTGGTGTTTCTGAAGGACACGGTTTTGGAAAGGCAAGAATGACTTGGCAATAAGGCTAGAATACAGTGTGCAACCAAAGCTCAGCACATATCCAAAGAACTGGATCCTTGTTCCTCTCATCCAGAGACCCTTGGCCCTTCTCAAGGCTACTAGTCACTATCTCAGCTCTACAAGGCTTGGGCAGTCCCAGGGAGAGGGTTCCCAGAGAACTGCATAGCCTAGGCCAGCCCAAGAAGCTGCTTGGCCTAAGTGACTCAAACCGGGGTGGTCATCAGGCCTTCCTGGGCAAGGGAAGGGCTCCAGCAGCCATTTGGCATGACTTGCACAAAAGCAAGCAGGACTCATTATTCAGGCACACCCCTTCAAGCCCCTCCCTCCCGGGCATCCGGCCCCCCTAAGCTGCACTCCCAGGAGGCTTCAGACAGTGGGGTGGAGACCAGATCCTGAAAGCTACCACCACTCTAAAAAGGTGTGGCCCCACAGGAGAGAACCCACACCTCGCAGAATAATCTAGAGGGAACAGAAAGAGATAGAGAGCCATTAAGGGAATGGGAAGAGATTTAACGAGTGGAAGGGAGGAAGAAACTAGTCTTCTCCCCTAGGAAGTAGAGCAGACCTCCCCTCAGACTCGTACCTAGTTAAATTTTAGCGCTCTTAGGTAAAAGCAAGAAGCCTCAAAGTGTCACCTCTTCAACTCTTTCTCCCCTCCTAGTGGGAAACAGCTGGAGTTCCCTGGGGAGGCTGTGGAAAAGATGAGTGGGGGCGCGGGATCCACCCTTAGCATCTTCCTCCCTCCTCCTTGCTTCACAGTTCCAAAGGGCCCTCCTAGACAGTGCCAGCCTTGCCCCAGAAAGGCGCCAATTCCTGGACTGGGGTACATGTTCTGGACCAAATTCTTCTCCCCCCTCTCCCTGCCCATGGCCTGTCAGGGACAAGAGAAGAACTTGGATCCCCAAGGAAGCCTTCCCTACTGTCACATCCCAGACACAGGGAACTGGAAACTAAAAACCAGGCCAGCCATGCCAAGTCCACAAGTCTGGCACAGGACCACATCACTTTCCCCACCACCACCCTAACCGAGGGCGCGCCATATCAGGACTCCACTCCCGCTCCTTCCCACCCCAGGCCTTGCCGGAGGCGCGGCGTCCCGAGCGGGCGAGTAGTTGACCAAGCCCCCAGCCTTCATCAGGGGGCTACAGGGGTCATCTAGAACCCCTGGGATCGGCTGCGCCCACCCCGGCACTCACCGTCTTGGGCATGGTGGCAGCAAATGCGGCGAAGTTGGCGAAGTTTGGCAAGGAGCTGTCGGGCAGCGCTGAGCACGCAGTACGCTCGGCTCGGACTCAGGGGGCTGGGGGCTCGGATTGGCACCTCGCTAGCGTCGGGGCGACTGCTCGGCTTCCTGCTAACGGGCCACGACTTCACAAACCCCACCCAGGAAAGAGCCACCCCAGTCGCGCCGCCCGCTCCTTTATGTGGCCGAGCTTCCGCGCCGCTCCCGCCCTGGAGCCCGCCTCCCAACCCGCGGCCTGCCTAGCTCCGCCCAGCGGAGCCCTGCCCTGGCCGGCCACACCAACCACGTGGGGGTCAGACTGGGCCTGGACGCCCCAAAGAGGGCTCCCATCCCCTACCCAGGCCCACCCTGTCTCTCTCCCACCTCCTTCACAGCCCCTAGCCCTTCGCATCCGGGCCATCCCGGCCATGCGGCCCCACCCCCAAGCAGAGCCAGACCCTGGGCCGCACCCTGGCAGAGACTTAAGCAGCCCCTGACTGCAACTTTCCACTGATGGGGAGCTCGCTACCTATCAAAAGTGTCCATTCCCTCTAGAGACAGCTATGACTCTTAGAAAGTTCTTCCTATGTATATCTGAACTCCTTTTCTCTGTGGCTTCTGCCTGTGGATCTCGCATCTGCTTCCTGGGGCCACAAATATCCCCTGCTGTCCCTCACAACTCCTCAGAGGTCTGAAGATCCCATGTCCTCCTAAAACTTGTCTTGGATAAGCTGCCTCAGCTGTTCCAACACTTCATCTGTTCTCTTTTGTAGGACTCTATATCCCTTTTCCCATCATATTTCCTCCCCCTCCTGCTCAATCTTCATTTTTATAAGAATTGGACTCTTTTTCCACATATCTGTCCTCTACTACTTTCCTTTCTTCAAATTCCAGTCTCCCCTTTCTTCAAATCAATGTCTTGATCCTTTAGCTCCTCCTCAACACAGTCATTGATATACTCACTTTCTGATAAGGCCACGATTCTCCCAAGTTAGAGGCACCCCCAGTCCACTCCCTTGAGATGTGTGTGCCATCACCCTTTCTACTTTCTCTTTTCTACAAAGTAGAAAATCACAGAAAAATGTCACAGAATCCCAGGACAGCAGTGTTCTAGACTGTAGCAGGTATCTGGTTAAGTCTGAGTTTTAGTTTGAGAGTGGCTGTGCATAGCCTTTTTTTCTATCCACTGGCAGTTGTTCTGAATATTTTTTGTGAGGTAGAGCACCACATATTTCAGGATGATGAGCCAACTTAGAGCAGTGAAAAGGATATTTGAGAGGGATGGTCAGGATACCTGGCTTCTAGTTGTAGTTTTGCCTTTAACTAATTGTGTGGCCTTGGGTAAGTCGCTCCGCCTCTCTGGGCTTGAGTTTTCCCTTCTGTAACAAGAAAGGGCTGGACTTTTGGGCTTCCAAGGTCCTTTACTACTTTGACATAATAAAAGGATGAGAAAGGAAGTAGACTCCTTAGGACAATAGATGAGTCTAGCAGGTTACATAAAGACTGGCCTTGCATTTGCGCTAAGGAATCAGTAGTCCTATTTCCTATTCCTCTGCTTTCCCAGTTCAAGAGTGTCCATGAGTCAATATTCCTCAGTTTCTTTCATGGCTGCCAAGATCCATTGTTGTTTGCTAAGGTAAACAAAGTTCCCTACCCAAACCATTTCTTCAAGCTGAGCATTTGACCTGAGGAAGAACAGCACTCCTCAGAAAGCCTCAGCAGCAGGGGTAGCTATGGCGGCCAATCACATTATTTGACAGTGCCGTGGCTCTTTTTTCCCAGAAGTTTGAAGAACTCACTGATTCCCTCATTCATATTCTCCTAGATCCCACAGGGGCCTGGAATTAGGCTAAGTGCCTAAAGGGAAAGGGAAAGTTGATTGGAGATTCCAGCTTTCATTATACATTCTGGAAAGTGGAAATCCCCTGTGTATCATTCCCCACATCCCATGTCAAAATCTCCCCACCCCCGCCTCAGTACAGAGAGAGAGAGAGAGAGAGAGAGAGAGAGAGGAGAGCGCCAGAGAGAGCCAGAGCACTGGTTAGGGAATGTCAAGCAGCTGAACACACTATTAAAAGGGAAAAGAGTCACAGGAGTCCAAGTAGGGGAAGGGGTCTCAGAGGGTGGGGAAGCTGAAGAAATTGATGGAAAGAGGGGTTGGCCTCCTGGGAAAGAGAAGGGTGGGAAATGGGAAGAAAGCATAAACTATTAGAAACTGTTTAGTCCAGCTTCTATTAAGCTCAAGGGAACTGAGGATCAGAAAGAGGAAAGGGCTTACCCAAGATCAGGCTGCCAGTGTGGGAATGAATTCAGGGGGTAAAAGAGAAGATAAAGAGTTCAGTTAAGCTGTTGCAATAATACAAACAAGAAATTTTGAAGGTTAGAACCATGGAAGTAGTGTCTCCCCTCCCACTTCACTGGAAAGAAGATGGTTATGGTGATTATGGTCAAGCAGCTGGATATTGGTTGAAGGTTAGACTTGAAACTCATTGGCTAGGAGGGACCCATCTCAGTTAGCCCCCCTTATCTCCATAGCAGAGCAGAGCAGAGGCATCTGAGGTGCTTCCTCTCTTGATCTTCAAGATGTCAGGGAAACACACCTTTGTTTCCTATCTCTTTGTAAAACACTTTATGCCTATACAGTAAGAACTTCTGATTTCTCCCCCACCTCACTCCTTACTATGATCCCATGTGAACTGAGAGTTAGCTTAATCTCCCTAGGACCAGAATAATCCCCACAATTAGGTGTATATATGATGAGGTTTATGTTAGTGTTTGTAGAGAGAAAACATGGTAATAAGGACTAACCTACCCTTGGTAAGGGAAGTAAGAGGTATGAATTTAGAAGAGCTGAATTTAGAAAGTTCAAGGAACAACAGGCAAATATTTTTCAAGCAGTAAAGCCATATGAGGACCAGTATGAGGAGAGGGTGGTGCAGGGACATTCTGGAGTTGGATTCCAACAAAGCTGGGGGCATCTAAGTCAGAGAGTAATGCAAAATGAGAAAATTTGACCCTGGCGTTAAGGCCAGGTATGAGGTATAGGTGGAAAAGGCCTAGGAATCTTAGGCAGCTGGGACTGTTCTGGAACTGCAGCAAGTTTGAGTGTGAAAGTCAAGGAACAGCAAACAGGACCTGCATAAGGCTGATTTATGCGAAAGCCTATGCCATGCTCAACAGGAAATGAGATTGGACTTGTAATCGCCTCCTACCCAAGATCTAAGCTCACTGCAACAAAGAACCTTCTGCATTTTAAATGGCATTCCTCCTTCAGAGGACGCAATAGTTTAGGAGTGTCAATACCTGAGAGATACTGGGTAGGGAGCAGTTCTGAATCCCAGGAATACTTTGAATAAGAAAGCACCTGCCCCCAATCTATTGGATGGTAGTTGAAAATTCTTCATCACTCAGAACTTTCTGGGGGCTGCTTTTCATTTTCATCGCTGTCGAAAAGTCCTTTAACATCTAAATTAGATCTCTTCTGCTTCACTCAGTACAATTGCTCATGGCTGATGTTTGGGAAAGGAATTAACTAAACCTCCAAGGTTACTCTTCTGCTCCATTCTTAGAGGAGAAATGAGGCAGAGAGGTGAAGACAAACATTAGCTTGAGTCCACACACTCTGAGGCTTCTTCTCTCTCTTCCTTCGCACAGGTCAGTAGCCCAAGCACTAGGCTAGGCATACCCTTTACACAAACAAGAGCATAGGCAGAATATACTGCTGTCTCCCCCAGGGGAAGAGGTTTTCTTGGTAAAATATGGCTGAAAGTACAAACTGCGGCAGTAGGGAAATCTTTAAACTATCTTCTGTCTTCTACCCACTTCTTAGAAACAAAAGCCAGGGTTTGGGTGAAAAGGAAGAAGATAACGTAAACAAGGCACCTATCATGTGCTGAGCAGAGGGAAGGCCAATTTAATATTTAACAAAGAACTTCAAAGGTATAAATGAGGAAAATGAGGCTCTAAGGAGTGAAATGACTTATCCAAAAGTCACATCACTTGTTGATGAAGGGGCAGGAATTTGGGCCCAGGTCTTGTGAGTCCAAAGTTCACCTTCTTTCCACCAACCTGACTGTGCCTGGCAAACCTAAGGAGATGCATTTTAAGATTCGTATCACCCCTGCACCTCAGTGGTCAGACTACACAGCTCCAGATAGCAAGTGGGTAGTAACAAACAGTGATGATATGGCATCTTGCCAATGTCAAGTGCCTGGGAATATTTATTACTAATCATACTAATGGACCACAGTGAGAGAGAAAAGAGTTTCTCTCTGGCTTTTTCTCTAATATAAGGCTGGAAGCTTTTCAAGAGCTTTTCTGAGCCAACCAATATCAATTCAATTTGACCCAGTATCCTCTTGGAATATGAAATTAGCGCTGCAGAGAGGGTCTCCCAGTGGAGTCACTAGCTCGCAGTCCTGTCTCCAGCAACCAGCAGCCAGTGACAAGGGGCAAGTCTGCCTGTGGGGCCAAGAGAACAGCCCCATGAGAATATATGGCCCCTCCATGAATGGCCCACAGATCAAACTCGATACACCTGGAAGACACTATCCATCTGTCCACCTCACCCACGCCTCCATCAGTGACCAGGGGCCGGCTAGGTGCCCGGTTCTGTGTGAGGCTCTTCAAGGGGTGCTCACTCTTTCTCCTCCGAAGCTCTCTTTCCCAGCAGATCTGTATCTGTTGGTGGGTTTGCTGTTAGCACTGTCCCTTGTGTGTACCATATCATCATCTTTAACTCTCCTCTGCCTGACTCCTGCCATCTAGTTTTCAAGCTCTGCTCTCTGTCTGTCTGTCTGTCTGTCTGCCTATCCTTCACAGCTTCTCTCCCTCCCATCTCCACTTCCAATACCCTAGGTCAGCCCTCACCAATTCTCCCTGGTCTCCCTGCCTCTAGGCTGCCACATCCAGGCCTTCCTCTATGTGGCCATTCTCCACATGGACACCGTGGTGATCTTCAGAAATGCAGCCTTCACCTGTGCCCAGTCATCAGGTGATCCCCTCTGCCCAACACACACACACTTAACCTTTGCAGCCTGCTCTCCCTCTCACAGCCCCTCAGCACAGCCTTTCCCCTTGAGTCAGGCTCTGTCACCACATGTACACAGTACAATGTGCTCACTCTCATCTGCACAAAGATCTCCCTTGATCTCTCCTGCTGTCCTTATGCTCCTGCCTCCCTCAAGCTCCCCAAATGTCCAAGCTCCACAGTGCTCATCTGACCTCCCTCCTACATCCTGCTTTGTCTTGTCAACTGCTGCTTTTTTTCTTTTTCTCCATTCCAGGCTGGGCTGTAGTTGTTCCCAGAAAGAGATCACAATTTTGTTACACACAAAAGGAGCCCAGCACATTTTCAGGCATATCTTTGGAGCTCAGGACAGATTGCTCAGCTAGACCAGAGGAAGAGAGGGACCTGCCATTCTCATGTCCAACCCTGAAGGCCTATCAATTTGCATTATGTCCATATTCTCTAATGGCCCAAGTCCCTCCTTATACTATCTCAAGTTCTCCTGTTAGGAGACAAAACCAACACTACTCTTTCTTTCCCCAGGGTCTTCCTGGGTCAAGAAGTACCTCTCTTTGGCTATATATGTGTTTTTATATGCTCCCATACTTGCCTGTTTATGTGACCATTTGCATGTACATGTGTTTGTGGGCCTAATGTATATTCTCAAGTTGCTAATGTGTACATTCTTCTTCCTGAAACACTTTTTCTTATTCCTTAACCCCTAGTCTCAGACCATAAAATATTTGAACAACTTTTATCTAAAAAATGTAGGTCTCAAATATTTCTAATTCTATTTTGAGAACCCTTCCTCTCTTTCTCACCCTCTAAGTCACTTTGCTTATGTTCAGCCCAGCTATGTGTGAACTTACAGATGAGAGTCCATATGCAGATGTGTCTCAGTGGGGAAAATGCAGGGCCCTCCACCAGGTTATGTGCCCCTCAATACCAGACACATCATGTGTTCCTGGACTTTCCCAGTGGCTCTAGAGAATGTGTTGCTGGCAGGTGTAATGTCTTGGGGGAAGAAGAGGAGCTGTTCTTTACCTTATCTTACACACATATTCTTCCCAAACTCCCCAGCCTCTGTTTCTCCAAAGTTTGGGGATTAGTGGCTGAGAGGGCTGTCTCTACTTTCCTCAGATTGACAAAGCCTCAAATGTGCTGCTGCCAGATGACTGGGTCCAAAGACATTCAACCAATTATTTTGAGTGTCAGAATGTTTGGGAGAAGAGAGAGAGGCTTGTGTTTAACTCAAAGGAACACCGAATCTTAGAGCTAGCCAGGTCCTTCATCACTGCCTAACCCTACTTTTCCTATATCTTGTAAAAGGATGAAAACAGAAATCAAAATCCTAGAATATCACACTTTTAATATAATCTAGGCTACATGTCCTCATTTTATATGTAAGGAAATTAAGGCCAAGAGAAGCAAATGGACTTGCTCAGGGAAAAACCTAGTTCTCCTGATTCCCAGGCCAGTGCTGTTTCTGCTGGGTTTCCAGACTCAAGAGGAATAAGGATCAAGTAAATTAGGGGGAAAAAAAAGGAATAATACTATATTTCTGTTGCTTTGGGGACATCATGTGAAAATAGAAGCTGAGTTGTTTAAAAGAGTGGAATAAAGTTACAGAGGCTGGCTCATGGGTTTCTCTGCTGAGAGCAAACCTGAACAGAGTACTTAACATTGCTCAGGGAAGAATTTTTCTGAGACCCAGGAAAAATGCTGCCTTCTCCCGTCCTGCAGCTGTTCTGGAAACAGGAGGTCTTGTTCCTCCTGTTACATAAGTTCCAGATCTCCAACAAAAGTTCCTGAAGTTAAGGGCTGTGGCTTGCATTCTCTCCTCATCTCCCAGAAACTTGCCTAGCTCGAGGACTCCTGATTAATGATGCTTGCCATAGAGATGAGATCATCCTAGCTTCCTGGGCAAAGGCCTCTGTCTGGATCCACCCACTGGCTGTCTGTGTCCCTGAGTTTCAAGTACACCAGCCCTCTGGTGCTTCACATTCTGGTTGTTTCCATTTTCTAGGGAGCGGGATCAGCACAGTACACTCCAGAGGTCATGGGATTGCCTGCTGGTCAGGGGGTGGGGTGAGGTAGGGTGGCTGCTTCTCATTCCCGAGGCTTTGACTTCATAGACTATATGGAGAATGGAAGTGGAGATAATAAAACCCCTTCACCTCATCGCATTTACTCATTTATCATCTCATTTGTTTCTTCAAGGTGTTCTGCTCCTACCTGAGCTCCTCCACTCCCTAGGCAAGGCTGGACTTGGTCTGCTTGCAATTCCTGTTCAGTGCCATGTTTTCACACTTTAGGGTCTTTGCAGATGCTGTTTCTTCTACCTGGTACACTCTTCCTGGAACAATTTCTCCTGGCTATTTGTATAGCTGGCTCCTTTCCTTCCTTTAGGTCTCAGCTTAAATATATCTCTTTTCCTTGCCCCTTCTCTCTAAATATAATGCCCTTCGCCCTCCCCCTTAAAAAAAAACATCCTTTATTCCCCCTTTAAATACAACTGGATTTCTCTAGTCAGGCTGGTGTCTTCATTGCTCATGTCTACTACTCCCACACATGCACACATACACATACACACACACACACAAGCATTCGACAACAACTACAGTCAATATTTATTGAGTGCTTATTATGTGTCAGAAAGCTTGCTAAGTACTTGAGGTGCATTAATATCTCACTTAATCCTCACAACAACCTCAAATCATAGGTAGTATTGTCTCCACTTTTGAGATGAGGAAGCTGAAGCTGGGAGAGAGTAAATAACTTGCTGAAAGTCATTGGCACCTGAAGATGACAGGAGATAAGCCCAGACGTCACACTTTTAAATATTACACTAGCTCAAGTTATTCTATATTTACACATACACACATACACACACACATACACAGAAAATTCACACCTTAGAGACTTTCCCCTCATTACACCTTCCTCCTGGAAAATGAGGATGTGTGTGTGTGGGGAGGAGTAACTAAAGTGGTGCATCAGACAGAAGAAGCAGAATCTACAAAGTCAAGGAAGTGAGGGATCACAGAAGTTTAGAGATCTGAGATGAAGCTAGAGCACTAGGTCATGTGGCAAAGAGGCTCCATGTCAGAGATGCCTCCAATTCAACACTTTTAAAATCCCTTCTTATCTTCTCTCCAAAACCTGTCCTCACATCTTCTTTCTCAACTCTCTCCCCATTTCAGTCTATTACCAAGTTCTATCAATGGGCCTCCTAAATAGCTCGCAAATCTGTCCATTTCTCTCCATCTCCATTGTCACTACGCTGGTCTCAGCTGAGTTGAATGGACAAATGCAGCAAGTTTCTAACTGATCTCCCCACATCTTTTCTGACTCTCCTCCAATTTATTCTCCACAAAGCAGCCAGAGGAATCTTTTCAGCATGCAAATCTGATCCTGTCACTCCTCAGATTAAAAGTCTTCAAAGGCTTCTTCTCTTTGCTCTTATGATAAAGAACAAAATCTTTGTCAGAACCCTTAAAAGCCTTTTATGATGTGGCTCCTTCCTACCTCTCCAGTCTCTCAATCAACCTCCCCTGTTGCTTTTCTTCCCTACCATACTGACTTTCTTTCTGTTTCTAAAACGTACCATGCTTCCTGCAATCCATCCTCTACAAAGATCTTTGTATTCTATTTGTTCTGCAGGGGGCACATGTGTCCACCCCCGCCCCCACCTTTCTCACCACACACACAACGTACCTGGTTAACAACAACTCAATCCTTCATTTAGATAAAATGTTAATTTCTAAAACTTAGGTTCCCTGACATATGTCCTCAGAGAACTAGCCACTCTTCTTCCAGAGAACTTACCATGGTTTGTAAGTATACATTTATTTGAGTCTTGAGTTGATTAATGTCTGTCTCCCCAACCAGACCAAAGGTTTCATGAGCGCAGGAACAGTGTCTATTGGTCACTATCGAATGCCAGTACCAAGGATAGTTTTTGGCATACAGTATAGTTGGTACTCAACAAGTATGAATAGTGAGAGGCAGTAAGTTCACAAATGGCTTTCCACCTTGCACTAGAGGTCTAGAATGTTATCTTCAGGGCAATAAGGAACTGCTGATGGTTTTAACGCAGAGGAGTGACTTGATCAACTTAGCTTTTAGAAAGAACAATGTTGCAGGCCAGATGAATACAGATTGGAAGGAATAAGATAGGGTGTGGGGTATAGAACCCAGTTTGGAAGCCATTGTAATGGTTCAGGCAAAAGTAATGAGGATCGAACTATTTTATCTCCTGTGGGCCAACCATCTCTCAATCCATCTATCTCTCAACTCATTCCACAAATTATCTGAGGTAATTCACCATGAAATGTAATGACATAAAATAAATAAATAAAATTTTTAAATTCAAAATGATAGATGTCAGAATCAGAAAGTCAAAATTGAGGAACCCTGTTGATGATGGTGAAAGAGAAAGACTAGATCAATATGGAAGCCACTAGAGCTCACACAGCTGAGCCGTGAATTTGGTTTTGATCACCCTGAAGTCCATATGAAAAAGGAGACATGATCTGTCACATCGTTTTCATTGTAGAAAAAGAAAAGGCATATTCATTCTTTAGTTCTGAACTAGGATGGTAATATTAAGAATGGAAAGAAGAGGATAAATCAGAGAGAGTTTAAAGAGGTAAAATTGCTAGGACTCAGTAATTAGAAGCCCTAGAAGAGGACCAATTTGTGGGACAAGGAATAGATGATGAAGTTTTTGGATATGGTGAGTCTGAGATACCCGTGAACCATCCAGGTGGAGAGGCTCAGGAGACAGTTGAGCAGTCTCAACTCAACATTCCTTCCCACACTTTATGTCCTCCCTTACCCCACCATGCATTTCCTCTATGTTGGAACCACACCTAATCACCCCTAGGTAAGTCCAAAGCTCTGTTCCTTCAGTTTTGTAATCCTTATCCACCTGACCAACTCCTATTCACCCTTCACAACCCAAGCCAAATGTCATTTTCTCTGGGAAGCTTCCCTATCCCCGACAGAAACTCCCTTCTTTTTCTGTTCTCCTACTGTGTTTTGGACACCCAACTCTCCCACTGTCCTATAATTACTTTTGTCTGCTTTCTCCATTAGACTGTCAGCTAATGAACATGCTTCAGAAAAACTCTGTGGGGGAGAAAGAAAAAGAACCCTGTATTATGGGAACCTGAGAGTAGGAGGGGTCATTACATGAAACCCAAAAGACAAATAGAGAAAACTCCCCCTATGCAGATGGGAACAAGAGCCAAACAGGAGATCTTGGGGGATGTAATGCCAAGGAACAGTATCTCCTAGGATTAGAGGAGTACTTGGTTCCCTGGCCCTAGAGCAACCTGGGAGGCATACTCTGGAAGGGATGGCCTGAAAGCCTGCCAGCCTGAGCCCAGAGTCTACCCGTCTAAGACCAAACTCAGGCAAGACAGGGGAGGGTGGGGCTGAACTTCCACACAGGCACAGGGCATCCCAGTGATGAGTCAGGGTTAAGCATCAGCTCTATTACTTGGCAGCTTGGGCCAGGAAAATGAGTGTTAGTTTTGTTCTGAGGTTGAGGATAACTAATTTTTGCACTGTTTTTGTTAATCCCTCTCTGTTTGACCTGGAGTTAGAGAGTTAAATATCTGACCCAAGCTTAAAACTTTTCAGTGGTGTTCTGACACCTACAGGCTAAAGTCCAAGCTCCTTAGCAAGGCATATATGACAAGCATCATCTATCTAGCTATTCACCCCTCTACTGTCCAGTCATACCAACAACTGGACTAAACTGAAAAGCCATGTTTTCTGACTCCTCTGGATCATTGGGCAGGCTGTTCCCACACCCGAAAAACGCTTTTCCCTGGTTGGTTTCCTCTTCTATTTCCCTGAAGAACTATTACTTTTCTTCTAGTACCAGCTTACCTCATCTGAGAGGTCCTCCCAGATCATCACCATTTTTCCAGACTGAATTTGATTCTCTTGCCCGGACCTCTCACAGTCCCTTGAGCTTCCTTTTTTTTCATACTCAGTTTTTGTGGGAGAAATAAAATAAAATGTTTCTTATTGTGTGAAAAGGGGGAAGGGATTAAAACGTATATATTGCCAATTATAAAAACAGTCACGGAGATGTGAAGTACAGCATAGGGGATATAGTCAATAATATTGTAATAACTATGTATGGTGCCAGGTGAGTACTAGACTTATAGGGACAATCACTTCATAAGTTATATAAATGTGTAATTACTATGTTGTACATCTGAAACTAATATAATATTGCATGTCAACTTTAATTGAAAAATAGAAAAAATTAAAAATATAATGCACCCCAAAGGACATATAGGCTTATTGAGAATCAGGGAGGTGGCTGGACAATGTTATATAACTCTGGAATGAAGGGGCTAGACATCAAAGTGTGCCGAGTTTAGTCACAGCTCTGCCACTAATGAGCCCTATGACAGTGGATCAATTATTTTACCTCTCTAGAACTCCATCTCTTGAAGGTGGGATAGGACTGAAAGGTGTCAGTGATCTCTTTCAACTCTGATATCTGAGGATTTTTTAAATGTTGGAGAAAGGGGTAAAGGAACCCATGGGAGAGAAGAAAAGGGTAAATGAGAGTCAGCCCGCCACCACAATAAACATTACAGATTTAACTGGCAAGAATCCTGTGACCTTTTCAGCCTGGCAGGTACTGCTTATTATTTATAACATTCTATCCAGTAGTGTGTGCAGTGCTTTACAGATCACTGAGCCCTTTCATTAACATCATTCCATTTTATAACAGCCGGTGAGAGAGGCAGAACAAACATTTAAAGGCTATCCTTGTTTTACAGAAGAGAAAACTGAGAGAGAGAGAAAGAAGTGGTTGTCCCAATAAGTGCTCAAATGACTTAAGGTTTAAATACTTGCAGTCACCCTGTGTAGGAGGACCAACCTTTCCAGTTTGCCGGGAATGTGGAATTTTCAGTTTTAAAATAAGGAAAGTTCCAGGCTCACCAGAAAGTTTGATCATCTACACAGTAATTATCCCTCTTGCCCCTAAATACCCTTGAGGTAGCTAGGGAGCAGTGAGGTAGTATCATCATTTCCTCATCACCCTGTCCATTTCTTCCCTGACCAGGAGGCTGATCTAACTAATTCTCCCCCAAGCAGGATTTCATCTGATTGGGGCTCTCTTGGCTTAATGGTTCACAGCCCTAGCTGTACATTAGAATCACTTGGGAAGATTTGCAAAAATAACTATGTCTGGACCCCACCCTAGATCAATTAAATTAGAATCCTCTGGCTTGAATGAAGTCTGGGCATCAGTATTTTTTAAAGCTCTCTGGGTATTCTAATGTGCAGCCAGGCCTAGGAACTACTGAGTCTAGCTGTTCTAAGCTTTAACCAGAGAGTAGGTTGGGACCCTAGATAGAAAATTCCTCCCCCAAAGTCTCCGCCCTTCTTTTGCCTTGCTCAGCCTCCCAGCATACAAAACTTCCGCTAGACACTCAGAAGAGGCCCTCTGCAGAATTCAGACGCCATTCTCTACCCCTCCCCTTTTCCTGGCAACTTAAGGTGATTCTCTTCCTGGAATTATTGGCATTTTTGCAAAGGAATTTTGGAAAGCATTCAAGATTCAAAGGACAAAGCATTAATAGTGAAAAATCAGATATTGAAAGGTCTCTTAAAATAGGGAGATGAGTTGGTCTAGTGCCCTTTTAATCACACCACCTAGGTAACCCTCTACCTATTCAGCCTAATAATGGAGCCAATTTAAACTCCCTGACCCAGAAGGAGGAAAGAGTTGAGTGAGCTCCGATTTCCTTGCTGGAAGCCCTACAGTTCCCACAGGTCAGATGCTGTGGGAGAAGAGAGGGACTTTAGGGGCAGAGAGGCCAGGCAAGAGAAGGGGAGACCTGTGTGAGGGGATGGGGATGGGAAGCCAGGTTGACCGTGGTCTTTACTCTAACTCACTACAGATCCTGCTGGGCTTTATTCCCAAGGGCCCCTGCCTTTGCCTTTCACATCAGCCCCAGGCAGGCATTGCAGATCCACAGCATTTGTCAAGTCTGAGACTCTCAAAAACTGGAAGAGAACTGACTTGAAAGCCATCTGACTCCCTGATCCTCTCCTTACACACTTCCAGTGGTGAGAAGCTTAATTCTCATACCTAGCTAGACAGCCTACTCAATCACAAGAGAGCTACGGTATTTGAAGAGCTGCTTCTATTTAAGCCCAAATCGGTTTCCCTGTAATTTTTGTCCTCTCTGACTCCAGCTCCTTCAACTATTTTCCTGAGTTGGGTCCACTCCCTCCTAGCCTACTTGGTTCCCTCTGGACAGACTTCAATTTGTCATTTGTCTGTGTGCCTGTTAACATGCCATGCTAAAGCTGGACCCTGGAGAACTCTGCCCAATATAGAGATGAACTTCTAGAAACAATATTTATATTATTATTTATATTATATTAATATAGGCCAAAATATCACACATACATCCCAAACATAATTTACACCCTCTATATGCTGATTTATAATCTGCTTTTTTCACTGAAAAAATATTTCATTGGCATCTTTGTATGTCAACTAATAAAAGTCTATTTCACCATTTTAAGTGATTGCATAGTGTTTCAATGCATGGATGTGCCATAGTTTAATTAGGATATTTGGGTTGTTTTCAATTTTGTACCATCAAACAGTATTGTAATGAATAACCTTATGCATATATCTCTACACACTGGTCCACATTTGTTCTTCAGTGGGTCATAGATAAGCAAATCTCAAATTTTATACATGTTGCCAAACAATCTTCAGAAATATTGCTCTTTTAAAAAATGCTTTTTTCGATTATAATTGGCATACGATATTATATTAGATTCAGGTGTACAACACAGTGATTAGACATTTATATAACATACAAAGTGATCACCCCAATAAATTCAGTACTCATCTGATACCATACATAGTTACTACAATACTACTGACTATATTCCCCATGCTACATTCTACATCCTCATGACTATTTTGTACCTCTCCCTCCTTCATGCATCCTCCTCACCCCCCAATCCAGCAACCATCAAAATGTTCTCAGAATCTATGAGCTTGTTTCTGTTGTTTGCTTATCTTATTCTCCAGATTCCACATATAAGTGAAATTGTATGACATTTGTTTTATTCTGTCTGACTTACTCCGCTCAGCACAATATCCTCTAGATCCATTCATGTTGTTGCAGATGGCAAGATTTCATTCTTTTTATGGCTGATTAATATTCCATTGCATATACGTACCACCTCTTCTTTATCTATTCATCCACTGATGGACACTCAGGTTGCCTCCATATCTTGGCTATTGTAAATAATGCTGCAATGAACATAGGGACGCACATGTCCCTTTGAATTAGTATTTTGGTTTGCTTTGGATAAATATTCAGAAGTGGGATTACTGGGTCATTCTTTGTCTCTTTTTATAGTCTTTGTTTTAAAGTCTATTTTGTCTGCCATTATTATTGCTACCCAAGCTTTCTTATTCTTCTGTTTCCATTTTCATAAAATATCTTTTTTCATCCTTTTACTTTCAGTCTGTGTATGTCTTTGGTTCTGAAGTGACTCTTGTAGGCAACATATATGAGTCTTGTTTTCTTATCCATTTAGCCACCCTATATCTTTTGATTGGAACATTTAATCCAGTTACATTTAAAGTAATTGTTGATAAATATGTAGTTATTGCCATTTTCTTTTTATTTATTTATTTATTTATTCATTCATTCATTCATTCATTCATTCATTTATTTTTTTAGGTTAGGCAACCCTTGGTGGACCTCACAGATTACAAGGACCATATCAGTTTACAATCCCTTATTTTTTTTTATTTTTTACACCTACAGCACCTAGTCTTCCTAGATGGTCTCCCATCCTAGTACTAACCAGGCCCAACCCTGCTTAGCTAATTATTATCATTTTATTATTCATATTTTTGATATATATATGTATATATATATATATATATTTTATTTCTTAAAGAAGTCCCTCTTACATTTCTTGTAATACTGGTTTGATGGTGATGAACTCCTTTAGCTTTTTCTTGTCTGGGAAACTCTTTATCAGTCCTTTGATTCTAAATGATAGCTTTGCTGAGTAGAGTAATCATGTCCTTGCTTTTCATCACTTTGCATATTTCCTGCCAATTCTTTCTGGTCTGCATGGTTTCTACTAAGAAATCAGCTGACAGTCTTATGGGAGATCCATTGTAGGTAACTAATTGCTTTTCTTTTGCTGCTTTTAAATTCGCTCTTTGTCTTTAACCTTCAGCATTTTAATGATGATGTGTCTTGGCATGGGCCTCTTTGAATTCATCTTGTTTGGGACACTCTGCACTTCCTGGTCTTGTATGTCTATTTCCTTCATCAGGTTAGAGAACTTTTCTGTCATTATTTTCTCAAATAGGTTTTAAAATTCTTGCTCTCACTCTTCTCCTTCTGGCACTCCTATGATGTAAATGTTGGTATGATTGATGTTGTTCCAGAGGTCCCTTAAACCAGTGGTCTCCAACTCCTGGGCTGCAGACCAGTATCAGTCCATGGCCTATTAGGAACCAGGATGCACAGCAGGAGGTGAGCAGTGGGTAGGCGAGAGAAGCTTCATCCGTATTTGCAGCCACTTCCCAGCACTGGCATCACCACTTCAGCTCTACCTCATATCATCAGGCATTAGATTCTCATAGGAGCACTGGTCCCTGGTGCCAAAAGGTTGGCGACTACTGCCTTAAACTATCCTCTTTCTTTTTATTTTTTTTTTCTTGTGGCTATTCTGATTGGCTGTTTTCTGCTACCAAATCACTGATTTGATCCTCTGCTTCATCTAATTTACTGTTGATTCCCTCTAATGTATTCTTTATTTCAGTTATCGCATTCCTCATTTCTGACTGGTTCTTTTTTTATGTTTTCTATCTCCACTTTTATGTTTTCTATCTCTTTGATAAAGTTCTCACTGAGTTCATCTACTCTTCCCCTAAGTTCATTGAGCATCCTCTTAACCAGGGTTTTGAACTCTGCATCTGGTATATTACTCATCTCCATTTTGTTTAGTTCTTTTTCTGGAGCTTTGTTCTGTTCTTTCATTTCAGTCATGTTTATTTGTCTCCCCATTTTTGCTGCCTTCCTGTGTTTGTTTCTCTATATTAGGTAGGGCTCCTAAGTCTCCAAGTCTTAGTAGAGTGGCCTTATGTAATAAGTGTCCCCTAGGGTCCCAGTGGCCCACTCTCCCTGGCCACTTGAACTGGGTGCTCCAGGTATGTCCCTTGTATGTGCTGTGTGTGCCCTCATGTTGTAGTTGAGCCTTGCTAACTCTTTGCATATCAATTGGAGGGACTGACCCTCAGGATAATTGATTGTAAGGTCTGGCCATGACTACAGTAGAGGAGCTATTATGCAGGAGCTGATACCACAGAGCAGAATTCACTTTAACAGGGCTCTGATGCCTGCCCACTCTGCTCTTTGGGTGTGTCTTTTGTGGAGGCAGCGGGGTGGTGCTCTGGCTCAGTCCAAAGCAACCACCCAGTTTTTCGGTCCCTCGGCCTCCTAGGAGGGGCCTCACCTCAGGTCAAGTTCACCCACCACCTGTGACCTGCCCAAGGCCATCTGGCATGAGCCACAAAGTGATCTGCAGATGTCTTCACTCATGCTGGGCTTGGAGGTGCCTTGGAGAAGCTAAGTTGCAAACTTAGGCCAGCTGCCACTAGTACCGGACTTTGGGCTGCTCAGCAAGATGTCAGATGCTATTTGTTTGGGGTTTGTGAACCTTTGAGAGGTTTTATGAAAGTCTGAAGCATAAGCCAAGACAGGCTGTTTGAATGGAAAAGCCACTGTAAGTGGCTTGCATGAACCCACAAGTTGGGTGGGGTAATATCTCAGGGAATCACCAGGGCAGTGTGACCAGTGCTAGCCAGTATGATGGAGACTCAGATATGGCAGTTGCCTGCATCTGCACACTGGGAGGGGGGAAGGCTCAACAATGAAACAGTGGATTCTGCCAGCACTTCTGTTGGGAAGAAAGCTGCCCCTCCAGCTCTCACCCAGAAGCCAGACATTTTAGTTCTTCTTCATATGTCCCTGGTGCCATTTGAGTTGCTGCACCAGCACTGGAGCTCAGAGTGAGTGAGTCTGTTAGCAAGCAAGTCTATGGCCAATCCCTTTAAGAAGAACTCCTGGGACTCCCACAGCTCCCCACATCTCACTCAGCCATAAACTCCACTGTTTTTTACAGCCAGAAGTTGTAGGGACTTCTCTTCCTGGCACTGGTGCTCCGGGCTGGGGAGCCAAGCGTAGGGCTGGGACCCCTGGCTCTGCTGAGGGTATCTCTAAAGCCGAGATGTTTCTCCCAACTCTCAACAGCCACACATGGGTGTAGAGCCAGCCTATTTCTCATCTCTATCCCTCTTACCAGTATCAATGTGGCTTCTTCTTTATATCCTTAGTTACAGGACGTTTGTTCAACTAGACTTCAAGTGATTCTCATTGATAGTTGTTCTGTAGGTTAGTTGTAATTTTGATGTGGTTGTGAGAGGGAAGCAGTGTTTATCTACTCCACCCTGTGTACCTGAAGACTAGAGATATGATTCTAACTTCTATTTCCATGATCAGTGCATGCAAGTACTTTTATTTTACCAATACTGAGTATCAGTCATTTTAATCTTTGCCAATTTGGTAGACCAAAAAAAAAAATCTACTTCATTTTTATTTTCATTTATTTAATTACTATTAAGGTTAAGCATCTTTTCATTTTGTCATTTTTATTTTAAATTAAATTATATTAACTTAGTCATTTGTATTTTTTCTTTTTAAAATATTGATTCATATCCTTTGTTCAATTTTTCCTGAGGTGTTATCTTTTTATTATTGATTTGTAAAATTTCTTTATATTTAAAGACATCAACTCTATATTTGTCAAATACCTTACAAATATGTCCTCTGTCTTTTGTCTTTTGACTTTAATTTTTACAATACAAAATAAATTTTTCATTTTTGTTGTCAATTTTACCAATATTCATTTCAATTTTTCTGTCTTATCCTGCCAAGATTATACAAGTATTAATCCATATTTACTTCTATACATTTAGGCCCTCATTCCAGCTACTATAGCTTTAGTCCTTCCTCTTCTGGCCTCCATCAGAATTCACCATCTTGTTCCCACTCTCTTCTGCTTCCTGCTAGGTAACTGCTAAATTAAAGCTCGTAAATGAAATATGCTAATAACTCAGGCTCTCAGGTATGCTGTCATGACATGTTGATAGAGAATTCTTCGAAGCATGTGTTACCCTACAGAAGTACCTCTCATGGTGTCATTTTGAGCACTAAGATAGGTAGGTGAAGGAAATGATTTGGAGGCGGTAGGTTCAAGAAGGTAGATGGTATTGTGAAAAGAGTACCAAGTTCAAGGTTAGACAAACCTGCATTTTGGATCCCAGCACTAGCCGTTTGTTGTGGTCAATTTATGTCCCCTCTCTGAGTCCCAGTTTTCCCATCCATAAAATGAGAAAACTACCATGTGTTCTTTATGGTCATCACCTGTTTGCCATCTGTGTCCTCCACCTCTAGTCTCATTCACCTCCACACTCTCAGCATCCAGCACAATACCTGACAAACAGTAGGTGATCAGTAAATGTTTCTTACCTAAATGAATAGACATGTGAGAAAGTGGCTGGCAAACAGAAGGCATTATGTACAGAGGTTCTTGTGCTCTCTTTTCTTCTCAGAATTCCCCCCAGAGTAGGCCCAGCCTTCAACTGCCCCTTGTGGAAAAAAAGTTCCTCCAATCTCAAATAGTAGGGGACTATTTCCTGCTCCCTGATTAAGAAGCTGAGATAGCTAAGAACTTCTGGGCTAAGGAGGAGCTGGGGACAAAGGAGGACTGCTCTCCATTTCCTTCAGTGGGGCAGGGCATGCTGCCAGAGATATCAGTCTTCTCTGAGGGCAGTATACCATACTCACATGTTTGCTTAGGAGCCAGGAGTCTTGGAGTTCATAACATTCCTACTTCTCAGAGAGTGATCTTCTAATCTAGGAGATTCAGTTGGAAACTGTAACCTTGGAATATTCACTTTCACTTCTCTGGGTCTCTGAAAAATGGAGCTCAAAATACTTGCCCTAATTCCTTCATGAGGAACAAGTGAGGTAACTAGATTCCCACATATTTGTTACAGCACTTTATGCTTGCAGAGTTATTTAATTTCATCCTTACCACAACTCCTTGTGGTGAGTATCATGATGCCTGTCTTGTGTTAGAGGATATGAAACTAAGATGCAAAAGGGTGAAATAACTTCCCCAGGGTCACATAGCTAGGAATTGGTAGGTTAGATTCAAATTTAGATCTGATTACAGCTGCAACTACTGAATTCTAGACATTAAACCAGGCACTATGGATATCATCATCATGAAGCCCTGGTTCCTCAGGGTACTTACAGTTTAGTAGGGGAGGCAGATGTGTAAATAGATGATCAAGGCACAAGGTGATAAAATACAATGGTAGAGAGACTATAGTAGAATGGAAGAGGAGTATCTAATCCAGCCTTGCAAAAGCAGAAAAGATTTCACAAAAAGATGGAGCTTGAGATGAGACTTGAAAAGTGAGCAGGAGTTCTCCACATAGACCAGGCAGAAGGAATAGCATGTACAGAAGCCAGAAATGTAAGTGCATACTACACATACACACACACACACACACACACACACACACACACACACACACACACACACACTTTAGTGATTAAAGCAGTTTGGTACCAATGAAAGAGCAAATTAGTCAGCAAGAATAGTCTAGACACTATCTCAAATACATAAGAGAATGTATGATTATCACCTGTTAAATTACATTCAATGAATATTTTATTGAAAATCTGTGATGTGACAGGTGCTTTATTAGGTATTGGAGTTATAGTTGTGGTAAAAAAATCACTGATGGAACTTACATTCTAGTGAGAGAGACAGATAATAAACAAGTAAATCAGTCTAATATGTAGTGAATTAGATGATGTTAAGTGCTAAATGATAAAGCAGGGAAGTAAATAGGAGATGCAGAGGCAGCTGCAAATTTAGATAAAGAAGGTCAAAGAAGGCTTCACTGAGAAGACAACAATTAAGTATCAACATGAAGAAACTGAGGGAACATGCAAGATATCTGGGGAAAAAGCATTCCAGGCAGAGGGATTAGCAAGAGCAAAGATCCTGAGGTGGGAGCTCATAGGTTCTAAGAACAACAAGGAGGCACTTATAGCTGGATCACAGTTAGAGAGAGAGAATAACAGGGGATTAGGTCAACGAGGTAAGTGGTGGTTACCTTTGGATGGGAATAGGGTGTAGAAAGCTTGAGGGGTTCTACCTCTCATTTTACTATGCTATTTGAATTTCTACTTGTAAACATATATTAACTTTTTTGAGAGGGGGAAGAGGAGAGAAGAGAGAGGGAGAAGGAGAGGGAGAGAGAGAAAGAGAGGGTGAGGGAGACAGAGGGAGAGAGAGAAAGAAGTATGTAGTAACAGAGAGAGAGAGAATGTCAGATTAGGAGAATGTGGAGAATGGCAAAAAGTTTTGAAGTTTCCAAAGGGAAACATTGTAAGAGAAGAATTTGGAAAGGTAAGAGGGGGATAAATCATAAACAAGCTTAAGCTTATGTGTCAGGCTAATGGATTTTGAAGTTTATCTAATAGGTACTGGGGAGCTAGTGAAGGCTTTAAGCAGAATGACACAGAGCTGGCTCTCCATTGCCATACTCATCTCAAAATCTGATAGATTTCTCTGGCCAGTATGGAGGCTAGGTTGCCCGGAGAGAGTCTGGAAGCAGAATAACCAAGCTATTGCAACAATCCATGCCAGAAATAGTAAACTAGGGCAGAGGTGAAGGGAATAAATCTAAAAGATTCTTTTCTCTTGCTTTTTTTTTTTTTGAGAGAGATATTAATAGTACCCTCTCTAGCCTTCCCCACATATGCATATTGAGGGAGCAAAACCAGCTGACCTCTAGGATTCCTTCTAGCTGGATCACTTTAGAGGCTTAGTATTTGAGGCTTTTATTCACCTTCCTGCCCTCTGTCTGGCTCATCACCTGCTACCTCTCCCTCCATGATGCCCCATTCTGGGGAAGTATTACTACTGTAACACTTCGGGGCTGGTGGAAGAATAGAGGAAGACTAGAAAGCAGTCCTCAGTTCTATCTTCAATAAATCCTCTGATATCCCAAGCTGAATGGAGTGGGTAGGAGCCTTCTGAGATATTTTGAAAACTTCCAAAAATAGCCTCGAGGCCTCAATCAGAGAGCACAGGACCAGGACACTGACTGAATGTTGGAAGTCACAGTCTTTGCCAAGTTCCCACCCCAGGCTCCATCCTCTTCCTGAATAAGCCAATTTTCCCTCCTTCTTTAGCTGTCTTCTTGGAGGGCCCCACCCAAGCCCAAAAGGTTTAAATTTAGCGATAAGCGTTCATCCCTAACTCCTCTGGAGAAAGAGATCAGGATATAGCAGTTTTATCCTTTCTAAAAGTCCTTATAGGCTCTGAGATGAGAAAGAAAGTAAGACGAAGACAGGGAGATATTGAAACCAAGGCAAATGTCCACAGAAGTCAAGAAGCAAAGTAAGTGACACTGCAATATGAGGAGGACAGAAGGAAGGACAGAAAGACAAAGAGAAACAGAAAGGTTGAGATGAAAGGAGAAACAGTCCGAGAGACTGGGGCAAAGGAGAAAAACTCAGAGATAGAAGTGAATAGAGAGGGCAAGAAAAAAGCAAAGTGAAAGAGTTAAAAAGATATATAGAGTCAGAGACAGAAAAAGAGCAGGAGCCAGAGAAAAAGGAGGAGCCCCACTTTCTTTTCCTGTCCCCTGCACCAAACCAACAGCCTGTGGCTAGGGGCCTGAATTGAGCCCTAGAGGTAGTCCTTATGGAGCCCAATTCCTCAAAGTGGAAGCTGACAGACCCCCAACTCCTGGAGGCCATGACAGACAGAGGGACCAAGGTAAGCATGGCAGTGAGAACAAGCAGCCCTCAGATTCGCATGATGTTGTCATCAGGCATTCACATCTACCATATACTGTAGATAGGCCAATAAATAATCACTTTCAAATCATTGCACAAAAAATGGTCCCCCAGATGGAACATTTTCTTATTCGATATTTAAAAACACTTCAAATTAGTCATTATAAAATATATCAGAATATTAATGAAATTTATACTGATTTCAATGGCTTATTGTTTTTATTTTGAGTTACATATGGACAGGAGAACCACAATCTATTCATCATTTAGGGCCTTTAAAGGTCTTCATCTTACCTGCCACCATGAGACTGAATGTCAGTGTAGAGTAAAGGGAAGGACATGATCCCCTCCTGGGCCTATTTAGATGCTTCTTTGACTGCCTTGTCTCAATCATCTTTACCAGGGTTTCTGGTGAAGAAGTAGAAACTTTTTAGCAAAAACCTGCCCTTTGGGGGTTGTAAGGACCAGTGAGAGAGAAAGTGAAAAAGTTTGGCCAAGAAGGTGAACAAGGGGTGTCTGGTCTGGTGGTAACCACATAGGTTTAAAGCCTAACACTGCACCTGAAATGTGTGACCTTGGGTACATGACTTCACCCTTCTGAAACTTAGCCTCCTTCTTAATAAAATGAAACTAATACTCATCAAGCTGGAGGTCTCACAAGATTAAAAGGAGAATAAGCTATTAGCAACTACAAGTGTGAGAATAGTTCCTATTATTACAAATAACTTTAGGAAATGTCAAACCATTAAGGATAACACACCTCCTAGAACAGATAAGGAAAAAAGTCTCTGAATTTTACTAGGACAGGAACAGGAGAAAGCAAGGAAGTCTGAGAGAGGCCTGGGGAAAAACAGGGGAAACTGGAGCAAGGCTTTAAAGAATGGAAATCTGAGATTTTGTCTTTCCAAAAAGTGAGATGTGATTAATTGTTTATGGCCATGTTTGAGCTTTGTATAGTGATGGGTTAGAGAGGAATTGTAAATATGTCTAGTAGGTAAAAAGCTTTTTATAACCGAAACCCTTGAAAAGGGAGCATAGCCAGCCCACCAGAGACCCAGGAGGTAGCCACCTTCTTGCCAGCAGGAGTCTGAGTAGGAAGCCCTAGGAAATGAGAGGCACCATTGAAGTCTCCAAGTTGGCCAAATGTCACTCTTGGGGATTCTGTACCTCCCCAGTGCCTATGAGGTTAAATCTAAACTCCTTTTTTCCTAGTATGTGAGTCCTGGCTTGATTTCTCGTTACCAGCCTCATATCTGGCTTTTCTCCATCCCTATCTCTCTGACCTATAGCCATATTAAATTTTTAGCCACTACATCTTACATGTACTCTTTACTTAAAATGTATCCATGTCACCCTTTCCTTTGCTTAGCTAAGGTAATTTATTCTTGTAGGCTTAGTTAATGATCACTTTTCCTGGGAAATCTTCCCTGGCCATCCCCAATCCTCAGTCTGGGATTACATAATTTCTGGTTTGTGCTTCCCTCCATTTAGCAATCTAGATTAACATTATCTGTTTCCATGTCTTTGTCCTCCATAAGATAATGACTACTATGAGAGTGAAGACCATATCATCTCCAACTTTGTAATAATAATCATAGCTAACATTTACCTAGCTATGCCAAACACTTTATACACATGAACTCTCACATGAACCCCATTGAGGTAGATACTATGAAATAGCTCAGATCATACAATAAGATATTACTATAAACCCATCAGAATTTCTAAAATAAAACACTTTAATTATACAGGACTAAAGCCCTATGTTCACCAAGAGAGGGTCCTTGACTCCATGCAGGAAAGAATTCAAGAGTGAGCCGGGGTTAAGGACAAAGGAAAATTTATTAGAGAAAGAATAATGCTCCATAGACAGAGACATGGTCTCCTCTCAAAGTCAGAGGATGAGACCCTGAGTGTTTAAAGAGCTGGATTTATATATGTTTATTTCTTTTAGTTTCTATGAAAAATTACTGATTATAGGGAATAAACAGTAGAATAAATTATTGGATTTATCTTTAACTTGTGCTGGGTACAGTTTAAAGTCTTTGTTTTCCTGTTTTCCACTCATATTATAGGTAAGCATTTAAGGTATGGGTAAGCAATTGCTAGTAATCTCAGTAGGAATCTTCCTTTGCTCTACATATGTTATGGCCATATGGCTAATCAACAAGGTTCTGAGTCTAACAGTATGTAGCAGGCTCTGATTCCACTTGGTTTAATATTTAGTTAGTCTGTGTAGTTCTCATGCCACTTTCCTATATTCCCCCCCACCAACCCTCAGAGATTTTATTATCTTATTTTTAAGGAGGCGTTAAGGGATGAAGGTTTGTCTGCTGTAACTTCTTCAAAGCTGAGATAGAGCTATATTCCCTGCCAGTCAGGAATAAGAATCTATGGAAACTTATTCGAAGGGCCCTATAGGCAGAGAATGTGGGGATTGTTTTAGTATTTGGAAGTGTTTGGAAGCCTTGCATGGCCATTATCTTTATGTGGAATTGCTGTAGCCTAGAAGACATAAATTTAACAAAAAGAAAAGACAAGGGTTAAAAATTAATAGTAAAACTATAGCTATTAGAAGTCCTAAAAAGGATAATAGCTGCGTAAAGCCAGGGAACCAGCCCTTAAAGATGTCTTGGAGTCCTTTGTTTCCCTCATTATATTGGTATAATCATTCTGCCTGTTCATATATATATTTTTTTATGTTGGTTTCAATGATTCCAGAATTATTTACAGAAGTATAACAAGTACTATTAATAACAGTGCAAACACCTCTGTGTTCACCTGATAACATAATCTAATGCTAATTTATTATCAAATAGTACATTTGCCAATAAATTTAGAGAAGCTTGTAATGCACCTAAGGTGTCTGCTGCACTTTTAAATGGCTGCCTCTACTCACATAATTATCTTTGTTAGGATGATTTTGTGATAGGTGAATTCTCTCCATGGAGCTACAGCATCAATGGCACTAACTGCTCCAGCAAGTACTAAGCTCTCTTGGTCCTTGGGTGTATTTTAGTTATGTTGAGAATAGTGATACCCCCTGGAGCAATTGTTCCTGGGGTTAAATCTCCACTGTGTTGAGAGTTGTTTGAATGGAACTAAGCTATGCCCCTGGGGGTTTCTCTGGTCCCCTGAAGAGACTATCGGAGGTGCCACAAAGCCAATACAACTCTAATGGGACTGAGAAGGAAGTTCAGCTTGTTTGGTTAAAGTGATGTGAAAATGTATTAGGTGGAGTTACACATTTATGTAGAGAAATGAGGGGGAGCTGGATGTGAGACTCCCCCACTGCAGGGTGTTTATCCAAAGAGGGTAGTATTCCCTGAAGGGTGTAACCCAATTTCCAAGAGGTGCAGCCTGTTCCATTAGACCTTGGTACACAAGTTAAATCAATACATGTATGGGTAGTATTGGGAATACAGTCCTTTCTGAACTGAAATTAGGTTGGACTATAATGTGGGACCAATAAATTCATTTAAATATGGATTCTTCTGAAGGGAGAATTATGCTCTGACTTAATTTGGCTAGAGCTTTAAAGGGGTATATATTGCTAGTATGGGTATAATTGTAACAAGACATGCATCCTATATTAACTTTTCAGTTTAGAGAAGTAGTATTATAGTTAAAATATTGAGTAATAAAATTGGTCGTACGAAAACAAAGAGGCGGATGTGAAACCCATTGTACTATGAAACTGTTTTTTGGCTTTGTAATGTTTATGATTGTATTTAAGATTTGGAGTATTGTATTATTGCTTAAAGGGTAAGACCTTAAATTAGTTTGGTTTTTTTTCTGGGTTTTCAAGTCTAAGGTGGCATACCCAAAAATTGGATATATTTTCTCTCCTGGTGAGAAAATTTGAGAGGAATTGACAATGAGGGTATTTTTCCATTTAGTTCTTAGCAGTTTGTTAATTTAGGGTAAAGATATATAATGTCTATGAACATTTTCACAATGAAAATGAGATTGAATTATTCTGAAAAGAAAGCAGTGGTATAGACACAAGGTTAAAATTATTCTTTTAACCTTGTGTCTATACCACTGCTTCCAGAAAAGTCCCCTGATCCTCTGGGACATGTGGACTTATCTATTTTCTGGAATAGGAGCTTAAAATCTTCCACACATTCACAGGAATAGGTCACACTTCTCGTTCGATTTTCAAGAAGAACATGCGGGCACTCATAAGAAACAGGTTTAATTTGACACAGATGTATACAACTATTGATTCCTTATAATTTGATAGCAGTTAGGGAGCTTAACAAAACTTAGTAGGACCCTTTCCATTTGGGTTGAAGTTGGTTCTCTGGGGACTTTTCCTTCTACATTTTCAATGAGACACGATCCCTCAGTTGTATTGGAGGGTCTAATTGAGTTTTAGAAGGAGTATGTAGAATGTTATCACTGCATTCTTGAAGTGCTTTTTGAACTTAACCCAGATTAATGATATGAGATAACACCCATTTAATTTATTCATTTAAATATTGGTCTGAAGTTAAGAAGGGCTTTCCATAAACTATTTCAAAAGAGCTTAGCTTCAAAGTCCTTGAGAGCTATCCAGACTCTTAGCAGTGCAATAAGTAAAAGAGTTACCTACGTCTCATAGTTCTTTTGACAAAGTTTAGCTAGTGTTTCTTTAAGGACATGGTTAGCTTTTTCTATTTTTCCCAAGGATTGGGGCCTCCAGAAAGAATGAAGATGATACTTAATCCCTAAAGCAGAAGCTTTCTGCTGGGTTATTTTATCAGTGCAAGAAGGCCAATTGTCACTTTGTGGGCTCCTGGATAGCTCAAATCTAGGGATGATTTCTTTAAGTAAGAATTAAAAAGCTTCTAAAGCTTTTTCAGTCTGAGTAGGGAAAGCTTCTATCCATCTAGTAAAAGTATCAATATATACTAGTAAGTATTTGAACCCTATACAAGTTGGGATTTGAGTGAAATCCATTTGCCAATCCTCCCCAGGGAATAATCCTCTGTACTGTACTGGCTTTAACAAAGGAAGAGGAATGGCATGGCTCCCTGAGTCACTGTGAGCACGAAGTTCACAAGCTCTGGTTATCTCTTTAGTGGTTTGAGATAAACCCCTTCCAATGGAGACAGGAGAAATTAGCTTATATAAGGAATCTCAGCTTAACCTTCCATTGTTCAGTGTTTGGGAGGAATAATTGCTCCTTGTCTGTGAACCACTCTGATGAGTCGAGAATGAGGTTTCACTATTTTGCTCATGTGGCTTCTTCCAAGGTGTAATTAGGTATGTAGTTGGGGTTTAGGGCCTCTGGTATGAGGGCTGCTTAGATAGAGGGATTAGTATTTGCTGTAGTATTAGCTGTTCAATCTGCTAGATTGTTTTCCTTGATTCCATATGAATTTTTGGCACCCCCTACAGTGAATAACCTCTATTGCTCAAGGTTCACTCATTATTTCTTAAGAGCTGTAAAATTTTAGCTTTGTGTTAAATTTGGGAGCACTTTGCAGTAAGGAGACCTCTTTCTTTCTGTATGGTGGCATGTGCATGGAATACTATAAATTCATATTTTGAGTCAGCATAAATATTTAATCTGAGTCCCTTTCCCAATTATAATGCCCCAATAAGAGCAATAAGTTCTACTGTTGGATCAGAGGTGTTAGCTGGTAAAGCATTAGCCTCAGTTACATCTGATATGCTTACAATAGCATATCCAGTCCTCCTGAGCCCTTTATCTATAAAAGTACTTCCATCTGTGAACCACTCAGCATCTAGATTAAGTGTTCGTTTTTTTAGAACAATTTTGCTTGAATAAATTTGTTCTATAGTCTCAACACAATGATGGAAAGGGGTCTCTAAATCAGGTATAGGCATGAAAGTGGCGGGGTTTAGTGTTTTACAAACCTTGAGAATGACATTAGGAATATCTAATAAGAGGGCCTGAAATCAATCGATGTCCTCCCATTAACCATTGTTGTCCCTTGGTCTCTAATACACTTTGTACTTGATGGGGGTTTAACATCTCAAGGCATTGTCCAAAGTAAGTTTGGTAATTTCTACTAACAGGATGATGGCCACTACAATTTGTAAGCAGCTGGGCCAACCTGAAGTTACCAACCTAAAGTTACCTTATTGTTTTTGAAAAATAGGCAGTTGTCTTGGAATGTACCCTGACTTTTGAGTTAGCAGTCCCAAAGCTGTCCCTTGTTTTTTGGTTTTATTCAAGGGTAAATAGCCTTTCTAAAGTTAGAAGGTCTAATGCAGGAGCTGTTCCTAACTTTTCTTTTATGGTACTGAAAGCAGCTTCACATGATCTGTTCCAAAATAGGGGTTCAGTATCAGGATCTTTTATGGTTTCAAATAAAGGTTCAGCTATTACCCCCAAATTGGGTATCCATATTCTACAAAACCTAGCCATACCTAAATAAGTTCTTAACTGTTTCTTTATCTGGGGGGATTTTATTGTAATATAGCTTCCTTTAATCTGAGAGCTTAAAGCTCAGGCACCTGGTGTTAAAACATACCCTAGGTATTTAACTTTCTGGAGGGAATTTGTATCTTTTTTTGGAGACCCCCAATATCCCTGTTTTCCTTAAAAAAATAAAACTTGGATAGTGTTAGAATCACAGCTTTATTTTGCTAAGCTTGTTATTAACAAATCACCTACATATTGACTAAGAGAACCATCTGCCAATTTTAAATTTCTGAGTTCCTTGGCCAGAGCATTCCCAAACAAATATAGGCTATACTGGAAACCTTGGGGTAGGACCTTCCAAGTGTATTGAGAGGTTTCATGTGTGTTGAGATCAGTCCACTCATGTGCAAATAAATATTGGCTATCAGGATGTAAAGGGATGTAAAATAAACAGTATCTTTGAGATCTAAAACTGTAAACCAATGGACCTTCCCTGGAATCTGAGTCGGAATATGATAGAGATTGAGGACAATTGGATGAATTGGGACTACTGCCTCATTTATTGCCCTTAAGTCTTGGACAAACTTTTATTTCCCGTTAGGCTTTTTTATTGGTAGAATAAGGATATTATAAGATGACTGGGCAAGGCTTTAGTAGTACATATTTTAAGAATTTTTTCATTAGTGGCTGTATACTTTAGTATGCCTTGGTCTTGAGTGGATATTGTTATTTATATGGATAATTAGTATTTAGGTTTTAGTTGTATTTTAATAGGAATGACATTAATGGCTTTTCCAGAGTCTTCTATGGCCCAAACTTAAGGATTGACCTGTGACCTAATATTGAGGGGTATCAAATATAAAGGATCTTGTAAGTAGAATAAGGATTCTGAATTGTAGGCTAATAAATTTTATTGTGAAGTGTCTAAATGGATAGTAGCATGCATCTCATCCTAATAGAGGGATTGGGCATTTTGGCATAAGTAAAAAAATGGTGGGTAAACATTTGGTCTCTTAGTATGCAGTTTATAGGGTTGTAAACTTCTTGATTTGGGGGCAGCCATCAACTCCAGTAATCAAACATGTTTATGAGAACAATGGCCCAGAAAATTTGGTTAGAAGAGAGTACATGGCTCCCATATCAAGTAAGAACTCAATATTCCTACTTGTCACATCAAGGGTTATTCGAAGCTCTTTGGTCAAGATGCACAGTTGTTAGGTAGGAGCCAGTGAGGGCTCTGAGCCCTGTCAGTGACTTCCCTTTTCTGCCATTATTGGCTTGGGAGTCCCTATCTTCCTTCAGAGTTGGGGACAGTTCTGCCACCAATGCCTCTCCTGTTTGCACAGGGAAGCAAGGCTCAGAGGGTTTTCTTTGGTGTCATAGCTATGGGCAGTCTTTTCTGCAGTGTCCTTCTAGCCCACACTTGTTACAACAGTTATTGCTGAGAACCTTATGAGTGAGAGAAACTGATTGTCTCTTCGTGTTACAGTTGGATGTTTTATATCCAAAATGAGGGTTTCTCTGAGGCAGCAGGGGACTTATAGCTGTGGTTAATATATGCTCTTTTATCTATTTTGTTGGCTCTTTTCTGCTTCTTCTGTTCTGTTCTGAATATTATAGACAGTAAAGTTTATGTCCAAAAGTTGGTCCGTAGGGTCTGGGGTCCTAGAGCAGACTTTTGTAATATTCTCCTTATATCAGGGGCTAACTAGGAGATAAAATGGGCCCATAGTAATATTTGTTTCTGGTATTGTGGGATCTGCATTGGTATGTTTTCTAAAGACTTCCATTAGACAGCCTTAAAATAAGACAGGATTTTCATTTTTCATTTGGATCACCTCTCAGATTTTGTCATAATTAACAGGCTTATTAATACATTTTTTTTTCAATCCCTCCATGATGCGTATTATCATATGGTTTCTGCATTCCAGGTCCTGAGCCCCTCTCTGGTAATTCCACTGGGGGCACTAGTCTGGGATTGCATTCTCTCTTGTTTGGTAGACATCATGGCCCTCATTGCTTATAATAATGCTGTATGTCCCCTAGCTGCTCCAATAATTCTTTGTTTTTCTTCTACAGTACAGCATATGGGTAATAAAATTTGTAAATCTTGCCAGGTTAAGTCATAAGTCATAGTAAGTTTTTCAAATTTATCAGTAAATTTTCTAGGATTTTCAGAAAATATGCAATTTTTTATTTGCATAAAGCTAAGTCTGGCATAGAAAATGAAACATGTACTCTTATTATTCCTTCACAAGCATTTACAACTTCCCTGAGGGGGCCTATCTTATAATATGGAGGTTGGTATGGAGCTCCACTTTGGATGGTGTTAGCAGGGCTAATTTTCTCAGGGACTGGTGGAACTTCCTCAGAGAGTGGTGGATAAAAAGGAGAGTTTGTGTTAGAAGAATAAGGAGGAGGGCTTTCAGGAGTTGAAGGTGGAGCAGACGGGGTCCCCAAAGAACTCGGTTCCCCCTCAGAATGCAAGAGTGAGAGGAGAGGGGATAATTGTAGGGATATCCAAGGTGGAGAGAGAGAAGCAAAGAAGCCTAGCCCTTTGGGGAAAGGCTACCTTGATAGTTCTGCTTGCTGAGGATGAAAGCCAAGAAAAACCAACACAGTCAGGGGTGGGCCAAGCCAAAATCCAAACGATTAAGTCTTTCTCTGGAGATTGTTCTGGCATCCTAAAACCAATCGAGAAATGAATACTAGGATAAATGAGAGACAAGGTTGGTGAGTTAGCCCAGATGAGCTCCTCAGCTCACTACTCCTGTTATAGGTCCCTGCTAGAAAGGAGAGGGGTCAAGGAAAAAGCAAAGAGGCAAGACTGGGAAGTTAGCCTGGGCGAGCTTTCATAGTCCACTGCTATCCTGGATGAGCCCCCAGTGAAAAATGAAAGCAAGAGACTGAAAAGAAGAGACACAAGAATCCCTGGGACTCACGCACCCTTTTGAGGCTGAAAGGTACTGATCAGTATTTGGAGCCTGGGTAAGGTAGAATCTCAGTGAGTCTTCACAATTCAGATGAGAGTTTCAGGGAAGTTAAAAAAAGAGAAGTAGTGAAGTCAGAAAGGACCAATGGATTCCTGTTTGGTCAGAAGACTAGCCTCTACCAGATTCCAAGAACAGTGTCAGCTGCTGCCTAAGAAATCACTTGGATCTGCCAACCTCTAAAGAGGGGAGCCACAGCCCACTTAGGCAGATCAAGATTGTGTCCTTTGGTTCCTTAGTAGTCTCTAGGAAAAATGTCGCATGATGGGGCAAATCTACCTGAGTGAGGACTCAAGCCTTATGTACACTGAGAGAGGGTCCTTGGCTCTGCATAGGAAAGAATTCAAGAGGGATCCAGAATTAAGTACAAAGGAAAGTTTATTAGAGAAGGAATAGTGCTCCAATTATTTGCCACAATTGCATGTTAATCTACCATTATAGAGATGTGGTCTCCTCTCAAAGTCAGAGGATGAGACAGTGAGCCTCGAAAGAGTAGGTGTGTGTGTGTGTGTGTGTGTGTGTGTATTTATTTATAAATAAATAAATATTTATTTATTTATATAAATTATATTTATATATAATTATATTTACATAAAATTCTTGAAATGATAAAAATATATATATTTAGTTTCTATGAAAAATTACTGATCATAGGGAATAAAGAATGGAATGAATGATTTATCTTTAACTTGTACATGTTACAGCTTAAAGTCTCTGTTTTCCTGTTTTCCTTTCATGGTTTGGGTAAACATTAAAGATATGGGTAAGCAATTATTAGTAATCTCAATAGGAATCTTCCTTTGTTCTGCAGGTACCCATGTTTTGACTGTATAGCTATCAACCAGATTTCAAGTCTAATGGCATCTAGCAGGCTTTGAATTCCACTTGGTTTAATATTTAGTCAGCCTATATAGTTCTCATACCTTTTTCCTACATTAGTAACAATACCAGGTACTGATATCAACGTGAAGAAAACTGAATCACTTATATATTGCTGGTGGGAATATGAAATGGCATAACTCTGAGAAAGTTTGGCAGTGTTTTATAAAACTAAAAATGCAACTATCATATGACCCAGCAATTGCACTCTTGGGCACTTAACACAGACAAATGAAAATGTATGCCCACACACAAACCTGTATATGTGTATACTTGAAACTAATAAAATAATTTTTTTAAAAAACCTTGTATATGATGTTAATAACAGCTTTATTCATAAGAGCCCAAATCTGAAAGCTATTCAAATGCCTTTCAATGTATGAACAGTTAAACAAATTGTGGTGCATCATAACATAGAACACTACTCAGCAATAAAAAGTGAATACACAATTAATACACAGAACAATTTGAGTAGATCTCAAAAGAATTATGCTGAGCGAAAAAAGTCAATCTCAAAAGTTACATGTTGTAAAATTACATTTACATAAAATTCTTGAAATGATAAAATTATATGTATGAAAATAGATTGGTGGTTATAAAGGGTTAAGAAGAGAGTGGGGATGGGAGAGATGTGTGTGGCTTTAACAGAACAACATGAGGTATCCTCGTAGTGATGAAAATGTTCTGTATTTTTACTGTATCAATGTCAATATCCAATTGTGATATTGTGCTATAGTTGTGCAAGATGTTATCATTATAGGTAACTGGGAAAAATTACAGAGGATCTCCCTATATTATTTGCCACAATTGCATGTTAATCTACCATTATCTCAAAACTTAGTTTTTTGGTTTTTTTGGTTTTTTTAAGTAATGAAGTCCTGATACGTGATGTGACATGGATGAACCAAACAAAAATTACACTAAGTGAAAGAAGTAACGAAACACCACAAAATGTATGGTTTCATTTACATGAAATATTCAGAAAAGACAAATCTATAGAGACAGAAAGTAGACTAGTAAATGTCTAGGGCTGGAGGAGGAGAAGTCATATGGGAATGGGCAGTGACTGATAAAGTATACGAGATTTCTTTTTATGGGTATGAAAATGTTCTAAATTTAGATGATAGTGATGGTTGTACAATTCTGCAAATATATCAAAACACACTGAATTATCTATTCAAGCCCTCTGCACATTTTTAATTTTTTTTTTTTGGTGTTGAGGTTTATGAGTTCTTTATAAATTTGGGATATTAACCCCTTATTTTATGTATCATTAGTAAATATCTTCTCCCATTCAGCGGGTTGTCTTTTCATTCAGTTGATGGTTTCCTTAGCTGCACAAAAGCTTTTTAGTTTGACATAATTCCATTTGTTTATTTTGTATGTTTATTTCCCTTGCCTGAAGAGATATATCAGAAAAAATATATATACTAAGAGCAATGTTAGAGACTTTACTGCTTACATTTTCTTCTAGAAGTTTTATGGTTTCAGGTCTTACACTTAAGTCTTTAATCTATTTTGAGTTTCTTCTTGTATATGTGTCTGTTTTTTATGCCAGTACCATTTCTCCAAAGAGGATACACAGATGGCCGATCGACATATGAAAAGGTGCTCACTCAATGTCACTAATCATCAAAGAAGTCACTTAAAAACACAAGGAGCTATCACCTCACACCTGTCAGAATGGCTATCATCAATAAATAAACAAAAAACAAATGTTGGTGAAAATATGGAAAAAGAGAACCCTTGTGCACTATTGGTGGGATTGCAAATAGGTACAGTCACTATGGAAAATGGTATGCAGATTCTTCAAAAAATTAAAAATAGACCTACCAATGATCCAGCAATTCCACTTCTTGATTTACCAAAAGATAATGAAAACATTAATTTGAAAAGACATATGCACCCCTATGTTCATTGCAGCATTATTTACAATAGCCAAGAAATGGAAGCACTCAAAGTACCAATTGATAAATGATTGCATAAAGAAATTGTGGTATCTATATACAATGGACTATTACTCAGCCATAAAACAGAATGAAACAACATGGATAGATCTAAAGTGTATTATGCTAAGTGATAGAAGTCAGACAGAGAAAGGCAAATACCATACAATCTCACTTATATGTGAAATCTAAAGAACAAAATAAATGAACATGCAGAACATAAATAGAATCAAAAAACAAGCTGATGGTTACCAGATAGGTGGGGCTTTGGTGGACTGTGTGACAATGTGAAGGAATTAAGAAGTACAAATTGATAGTTATGAATTAGTCATGGGACGTAAAGTACCACATAGGGAATATAGTCAATAATACTGTAATAACTATGTATTGCGCCAGGTAAGTACTAAACTAATTGGGGGGATCACTTCATAAATTATGTAAATGTCTAATCACTATGCTGTACACCTAAAATTAATATAAAATAATATTGAATGCCAACTATAATTAAATAAATAAAAACATTGAATTTTATATTTTAAAAGAGTGAATTTTATGGTATGTGAATTATATTTCAATAAAGCTCTTATTTTAAAGAATTATATAATTTAGCAAAATGGCAGAGTAGACAATTCTGAGCTCTCATCCCTCCACAGAAACATAAAAAAAAAAACAAGCAGAAACAGTCAGAACCAACTTTGTCAGAACTTTGAAAAACAGTCAAATATTTACAACAATCAAGTGAACAGTAATTCAAGAACAAAAGGCAGCTGAAAATGGTAGGAGAGCTTTGTGGTGCACTTACTTGCCCTTGTCCCACCCCTTCCTGGGTACGATAGTCTAAACATATTGGCATCCCATGACCCCAGTGTGCAATCCTGGTTCCTGGTTTTAGGAGGCACAGAGAAGACCCTATTTACAAAATATTGTGTATTTCTGTCCTAAGTTCTCTGGGGGATACTTGAAGGACTAATGCAAAGAATTTGTCTCTATTTTGTCTAACTCAAAACTCAGACCACTCTAAACTTTTACCTTACTGTCAGTGAAAGCCTGGCTAAGTGTTGGATTGACCCAGCATCGAGCCAATCTGCAAAGATTAGGAGAGGTGTTTAGGGTTTTCTTATTTTTTGTTTTTGGAGGGAGGGTGACTTTCTTTTATTGTTATTGTTTGTTTTGCTTTTGTTTTTGTTTTTGTTTCTGCTCCTGAAATTTAAAGAAATCTCTGTCAAAACACTAGCCAAACATGAGATAAAGAAATAGAGATTTCAGAGACTATGCATGACAAGAAATGCAGTCATTGAAGAAATAGTTTGGAATACTCACTAAACATACAAACTACTACAATCTTCAACATTCAACAAAACAGCAAACCCTGGGGAAGGAGAAGAATTTGATTTCCATAATTACTACATTATAATATTCAAATGTCCAGTTGTCAACAACAACACAAAAATCACAAGATATACCAAGAAATGGGAAAGTATGTCTCATTCAAAGGAATAAAATAAATGGACAGAAACTATCCCTGATAAAGTCCACATGTGAGACATACTACACAAAGCCTTAAAAACAAACACCTATATTAAATATACTCAAAGTACTAAAGTACCAAAGTACTATGGAGAAATAACTAAAGGAAATGAGTAATAGGGTGTATGAAAATTTTTTGAATATAAATAAAGAGATAAAAATTATTAAAAAGAACCAGATGGAAATTCTGGAGCTACAGAGTATAACTGAAGAGAAAAAAAATGAACAGAGGGATTCAACAACATATTTAACCAGGGAGAAATAAAAAGCATTGAACCTGAAGATAGGCCAATTGAAATTATCAAGTGTAAAAAGCAGAAAAGAATAATAAAAAGTGAATGGCACTTAAGGGACCTATGATACATCATCTAGTGGACCAACATGCAAATTATGGGCATCTCAGAGAGAGAAAGAGAAATGAAGGAGAAGAAAGACTATTTGAAGAAATAATGTCTCCAAACTCTTCAAATCTAACAAAAGACGTGAATCTACAATTTCAAGAATTTCAACAAATTCCAACTAGAGTAAATTCAAAGAGATTGACACTGAGACACATGATCGAACTGTCAAAAGATAAAGAGGAAATCTTGAAAGCAGTAAAGGAAAAAGTGATTCATCACATACAAGGGATCCTGAATAAGATTAATAGCCTATCTGTCATAAAAAACAAAACAAAACAAAACAAAAAAAAACCCCACTGATTTCAAAAGACATAGGATAATATATTTAAAGTGCTGAAAGAAAAAAGCCATTGACCAAGAATTCTTTATTTGGAAATTTTCAAAAATAAGGGAAAATTGAGGCATTCTCAGTTAAACAATAGCTGAGAGTCTTTTAGGTTGAAATGAAAAGACACTGAAGAGTAACTAGAATCCTTATGAAGAAATGGATTGTTATAAATTTAGGATGTTAAATATAATCCCCAAGGTAATCTTAAAGATAATCTCTAAAGAATATACACAGAAGAAAAAGAGAAGGAACTCAAAATAATTCATCTCAAAAAAAAAAAGTAAGCAGTAATGGAGAAAATGAGGGAGAAAAAAAGAATACAAAATACAAATAACAGAAGGATAAAGTACTTCTTTATTAGTAATTACTTAAGATGTAAATGAATCAAACTATCTAATCAAAAGGCAGAGATTGATGGAATGGTTAAAAAACATGGCCCAACTATATGCTGTCTGCAAAAAGTCTTTTTTATGTCCAAAGACACACATAGATTGAAAGTAAAAAGATGCAAAAGAATTTTCCATGCAAATAGTAACCAAAAAAATAGCTGGGCCGATATTTGAATATCAGATAAAATAGACTTTAGGTCAAAACCTATTATAAGAGACAAAGAATAAAGTTATATATTGGTAAAGAGTCAATTCATCAAGAATATATACATATAATGCACCAAACAATTGAGCCCACAAAATATGAAGCAAACATAACAAAATTAAAGGGAGAAATGGACACTTGTACAATAATTGTGGAAAACTCAAGACTACATTTTTAATAATAGATCGCCTACAAAAAGATAAATAAGAAAATAGAGAACTTATACAGTACTGTAAACCATCTACACCTAACAGACATATATTGAACACTCCAACCAACAACAGCAGAACCCACATTGTTCTTGAATGTGCATGCAGCATTCTACAGGATAGATCATATGTTAGGTGACCAAATAAGACTCAATAATATTTTAAAGATTAAAATTAGACAAAGTGTTTTCTCAACCACAATGAAATAAAGCTAGAAATCAGTAAGAAAAGAAAAAGTAAAAATTTTGCAAATATGTAGAAATTAAATAGCATACTCTTTAACAACCAATAGATTAAAGAATAAATCAGAGCAAATTAGACCAAACTTAAAGATAAATTAAAATAAAAACACAAAATCCCCAAATTATTGGAATATAGTGAAGACAGTGATCAGGGTGAAATTTATAGCTGTCAATACCTACATTAAAAAAGAAGAGATATTTCAAATCAATACCCTAACTTTACACCTTGAGGAACTATAAAAAGAAAAGCACACTAAACCCAAAGCTAGCAGAAGGAAGGAATAATACAGATTAGATTGGAGGTAAGTATAATAGAGAACAGAAAAATAATAGAATCAATGAAACCAAAAATGATTTCTTTGATAAGATCAACAAAATTAACAAATTTTAAGCTAGAATGACAAAGAAAAAGAGAAAGAAGACACATGTAACTAAAATAAAAAATGGAGAGGAGACATTGCTAACCAATCCTGGAGAAATAAAAAGGGTTATAAGAAAATATATGAAAATTGTATACTGACAAATTAAATAACTTAGATGAAATGTACAAATTCTTAAAAAATATATAAATTACCTCACTCAAGAAGAATTAGGAAAACTTAACAGACCTATAACAAGTAAAAAGATTAAATCTGTAGTCAAAACCTTCCAACAAAGGAAAATCCAGGACCAAGCAGCTTCACAGATGACTTCTATCAAACTTTTAAAAAGTGATTACTACCAATTATTTTCAAACTCTTTCAAAAAAATAGAAAAAAGAGGAAACACTTTCTAACTCATTTTATGAGGACAGAATTATCCTGATACTAAAGCCAGATAAAGACATTCAAATAAAAGAAAATTACATACTAATATCCCTTATGAATATAGATGCATACATTCTCAACTGAACATTATCAGACTAGATCCAGTAGTCTATCAAAAGAACTATACATCATGATAAAATGAAGTTTACCTTGGGAATTCAAGGGTCATTAAACATAAGAAAATCAATCAACCTAATACATCACATTAATAGAACAAAGGAAAAAATGATCATTTCAATTGAAACAGAAAAGGCATTTGACAAAATGCACCCCCTTTATGACAAAAAAAAAAAAGCCACCAAAAAACTAAGAAAAGATCTTTCTCAACATGGTAAAAGACACTTATGAAATACTCACAGCTAACATCATAATCAATTGTGAAAGACTGAAAGCTTTCCCCTTAAGATCAGAAACAAGACAAAGATGTCTGCTTTCACCACTGCTATTCAACATTATACTGGAAGTTCTAGGTAGAGCAGTAAGATCAAAATAAATAAATAATTGGAAAGAAAAAAGGTAAAAGTATCTTTATTTACTGATGGCATGATCTTATATATAGAAGATCCCAAAGAATACACAAAGAAACTTTGAGTTAATGCACAAATTTGGCCATGTGATAGGGTACAATATCAGCACACAAAATCATTTGTATTTCTATTTGTCAGTAATGAACAAGTCAAAAAAAGGAAATTAAGAAAACAATTACACTTAAAAGAGCATTAAAAGAATAAAATACTGAGGGATAAATTTAACCCTAAATTTAATAATGAAGTAAAATACTTATACGCTGAAACTACAAAATATTGCTGAAAGACAAGTTCCAAAGAAATGGAAAACATCCCATGTTAATTGATATGATAATTTAATATTGTTAAAATGTTAATCTCACTATCCCAATTAACTACAGATTCATAGCAATCCCTATCAAATTCCTACAGCCCTTTTTGAAAATTGGAAGAGTCAATCCTCAAATTCATATAGAATTTCCAGGGACCTCAAATAGCCAAAACAATATTGAAAAAGAAGAAAACTGGAGGAATTTTTCCCAATTTCAAAACTTACTACAGAGGTAAATCAAAAAAGTGTGATAATGGTGTAAATATAGACATATAGACCAATGGAATAAATTAGAAGTCCATAAATAAGACCAATTGATTTTTGACAAGAGTACCAAGACCATTTAATGGGGAAAAAAAATAGTCTTTTTAACTGATGATGCTGGGAAAACTGGACTTCCACGTAAAAAAGAATGAAATTGGACCATGACCACAGACCATATACAAAAATCAAGTCAAAATATATCAACGATCTAAATATAAAAGATAAAACTATAAAACCCTTAGAAGAAAACATAGGGGTAAAATTTTCATGATCTTGGATTTGGCATACTTAGATAGAACACCAAAAGCAATAAAATAAAATAAAAATAGATAAATTGACCTTCATCAAAATTAAAAACTTCTGTGCATCAAAGGACATTATCAAGAAATTGAAAAGACAACCTACATAATGAGAGAAAACATTTGCAAATTATATATGTGATGAGGGCTTAATATTTAGAATATATAAAGAACTTTTAGACCTCAACAACAAAAAGACAAAACAATTTCCAAAAATAGGTGAAAGAGTTAAATAAACATATCGCCAAATAAGATATAACGTCAAAAAGACGCATGGAAATACGTTTAACATCAGTAGTAATTAGGAAATATGAGTCAAAACCACAGTGAGATATCATTTAACACCCATTAAGATGTCTATAATATTAAATGAAGTGTTGGTGAAAAATGTGTTTGAAACCATTGTGCCCTGTTGGTGGATATGTAAAATGGAATAACTGCCATGGAAAACAGCATGACAGTTATTCAAAAAATTAAAAATAAAATTACCATATGATCCCACAATTCCATTTCTGAGTATATATCCAAAATAATTAAAGGACGAATTTCAAAGACATATTTGTACAGCCACGATCGTGGCAGTGTTGTTCACAATAGCCAAAGGTGGAAGCAACTCAAATGTTCATCATCAGATAAATGTATGACAAAATGTGGTATATGTACATAGTGAAATATTATTTAGTTTAAAAAATAAGAAAATTTTGAAGAAGAAAAAAAATGACATAGATGATCGAAACTCTGTTTACCCCTCTGGCAACCAAATCAAAGTTGTGACAGAAACAAGAAGCAAGTAACAAAGAAAAATCACCTGGGATCTAGATGAACAAATCATACAACTAGAGAGAAATCCAAGAAATCACCCTGCAATGGCAGAAGGTAGGATGGGACAATGATGCGAGGCTGCCCGGTCTCCAGCGGCTGAGTCAGACAGAGGCTGCGGCAGCGGCAGATGCTTCTTAAAGGAATCACGTCTGCAAGTGAATTTTCACGGTGATGGAACTGCTCGCTCTGAGCACCAGTGCCAGTTCGGCTGGGCATAGGGGGCACCAAGGACTTATAGGGAGACATTGTCAGAGTGAGCGACAAGACAAGATTTACTCTGTACAGAAGTACGGGCAGTATCCATTGTTCCACTGTTGAGCCCTCCATGCCTCCCGGTGCGCAGACACAGTGCCACCATAGCTGAGTCATCATCAAGCTGGATAACAGAGGTTATCCCAGAGAATTCCCTGAAACTCTGCCTCCTCCAACTCGGGGGCCCACCCAAGCCACATCCAGGTTTATCCTCAGTGAGTCAGGTGCTCCTTGTTGAGCAGTGCCTAGACTCACATTGAATCTAGCTGGCCTCGGTTTCTGGTGTGGCCTTTTGAGGCAACTATAAGCACAACATCTGTGGGTTGCTTGCTGAATCTTAACAGGTGGCCCCAGAGGGGCACAGGCTTGGACTAAATTTGGCCTGCAGCTGAATCCCTCTCAAGACTGTGCCATTGGACACCTACTTCAAAAATCCACACTAATAAGACCGGGAGATTTAGGAGCTTTGCTTAGCATATAGAAAGAGACAGAAAGGCAGCCAAAATGGGAAGACAAAGAAGTAGAAACCATATGACAGAACAGAGATCCAGATATAATGGAGTCAAGTAATCTAACAGATGCAGAGTTCAAAACACTGGTTATAAAGATGCTCAATGAATTTTTGGGAAATGTAAATTCAGTGACAACTTAAAAAAAGAGATAAAAAATGTAAAAAAATGGAAATGGAAATTATAAAAGGGAACCAGTGAGACGAAGACACATTATCTGAGATGAGAAGTATATTAAATGGAACAAACAAAGGAATAAACAAAGTGAAAAAAGAAAAAAGATCAAATGACATATCTAGAGGACAAGAAGCCAAGGACACTCAATCAGAATGGCAAGGATAAGATGCCAAGACTATAAAAAATAATTTAAAGAGCACATGGGACACTATTATGGGTCAAAATATCCATCTGATTGGTGTACCTGAAGGAAAATAAGATGCTGAAAAGCTGTTTGAAGAAATAATGATGGAAAACTTCCCTAACGTGGTGAAAGAAATGGACATAAAATCACAGGAAGCTCAGAGTATCCCAAACACCAGGGATCCAAAGAGGCCCCCACCAAGACACATCATAATCAAAATGACAAAAGTTAAATATAAAGAGAGAATCTTAAAAGCAGCAAGAGAAAAGCAATTAGTTACCTATAAGGGAATACCCATAAGACTGGCAGCTGATTTCTGAAAATAAATTGTGCAGGACAGAAGGGCTTGGCACAAAATATTTAATGTGATGAAGACCCAGGATCTACAACCAAGAATATTTTATCCAGCAAAGCTATCATTTAGAGTCGAAGGACAGATAAAGAGCTTCACAGACAAAAATAAGCTAAAGAAATTTATCACCACCAAGCCAGTATTACAGGAAATGTTAGAGGGACTTCTTTAAGAAGAAAAAAACATGTATCAAAAACAGGAATAAAGATGGTAACAACTACATTCCTATCAATAAGTACCTCAAATGGAAAAGAACTAAGTGCTCCAGCTAAAAGATAGAGTGGATAAATGGATAGGGAAACAAGACCCCTACATGTTGCCTATAAGAGACTCACTTCAGATTAAATGACATACACAGACTTAAAGGAAGGGGAAAAAGATATTGCTTTGATGGCCTTAGAAGGTATTTAAGTCAGACAGAAAAAGATAAACATTATATGATTTTGTTTATATGTAGAATCTAAGAAATAAAAAGAACAAACTAATCAAAAACAGACTTACAAATATGGTGGACAATTTGGTGATGGACAGAGGGGAAGGGTTTAGGGGGCTGGGAGAATGGGGTGAAGAGTTAAAGAAGTAGAAATTAGTAGTTTATGGATGGTCAAAGGGATGGGGAGCACAGCATAGGGAATGCAGTTAGCATGAATATGTTGGCTAGGTGGAGGGTCAGGAGAGGGAGGAAGCAATTGGGGGGATCATTTTATGAAATATATAGATGTCTAACCAATATACCGTATACTTGAAAATAATTAAAATAAATTAATTCAAAAAATAAGAAAATTTTGATACATGCTACAACATCGATGAAGCTTGAGAATCTTACCCTAAGTGAAACAAGCCATTCACGAAAAGACAGATCCTGCATGATTACATGTTTATGAGGTATCAAGAGCAGTTAAATTAATTGAGACAGACAGTAGAATGGTGGTTTCCAGGATCTGGGGGAAGAGGAAAATAGGAAATTATTGTTTAATGGGTATAGAGTTTTAGTTTTGCAAGATGAAAAGAGTTCTAGGAGAGATTGGGCAAAATGGGATAAATGATAGAGGCTTTGTTCATCTGCTTTTAAGACTACATCGAAGTTGTGACAGAAGCACAGAGCAAACTGCAAGCAGTCACCTAGGGTCTAAATGAACAGAAGCACTACAACTAGAGAGAGAAATACGAAATCACCCTGCAACAGGAGGAGATAGGAGGAAACAAAGATGCCAGCTTGCCCAGTCCCCAGTGGCTGAGTGGGACAGAGTCTGCAGCAGCTGCACGCAGCAGCTACAGACGTTCCTCTTAAAGGGGCCATGTCCACAATGGAACTTTCACGATGACAGACTCACTCAATCTGAGCACCAGTGCCAGGTTGGCTGCTCAGATGCTGAGTTTTTGGAGCAAGGGCAAGAGGCCAGGCTTTCTCCTGGGTAGAAGTGCTGGCGGTATCCATTCTTCCACTGTTGATCCCTCCCCTCTGCCAGCGTATGGATACAGCGCCGCCATAGCTGAGACATCATCAAACTGGATAACAGAGGTCGCTTGGCCCAGAGGATTCCCTGAAAGTCCATCTCCCCCAACTCGTGGCTCTACCCAAGCCACATCCAATTGTGTCCTCGTCAAGTCCTGTGACCTTTGCTGAGCAACTCCAAGACCCACTCTGGTGGCATCTGACCTTGGTGTCTGGTGTGGCTTCTTGTGGCAACTATAACCACAACATCTGTGGATTGGTTGGCGAATCTTAACAGGTTATCCCAGAGGGGCACAGGCTGGGGCTAAATTTGGCCTGCTGCTGAACCTTTCTCAGGACTATGCCGCTGGACATCTACTACACAAAGCCATGCTAATAAGACCGGAAGACTTAGGAGCTTTGCTTAGTACATGGAAACAGACACAGAAAGGCAGCCAAAATTGGAATACAAAGAAGCAGAAACCATATGAGAGAACAGAACAGAAATTCAGATATAACGGAGTCAAGCAATCTAACAGATGCAGAGTTCAAAACACTGGTTATAAAGATGCTCAATGAACCTAGGGGAAGTGTAGATGAACTCAGCAAGAACTTTGTTAACAAAGAGATAAAAAAAAACATAAAAATGGAAATTATAAAAGGGAACCAGTCAGAAATGAAGACCACATTATCTGAGATGAAGATATATATTAGAGGCAATAAACAGAGTGGATAAAGAAGAGTATCGAACCACTGATATAGAAAATGCGGAAGCCAAGGACACCCAATCAGAATGGCAAGAAGATAAAAGAAGCCAAGGCTATAATAATAATTTAAGGAGCCAATGAGACAAAAGAGAGAACAAGAAATTGAACACCTATTTGAAGAAATAATGATGAAAAACTTCCCTAACCTGCTGAAGGAAATAGACATAAACCCCAGGAAGCTCAGAGTATCTCAAAACCCAGGAACCCAAAGAGGCCCATAACAAGACACATCATAATTAAAATACCAAAGGTTAAATACAAAGAGAAAATCTTTAAAGCAGCAAGAGAAAAGTAGTTAATTACCTACAAGGGAGCACCTGTAAGACTGATAGCTGATTTCTCAAAAGAAGTTATGCAGGGCAGAAGGGCTTGGCACAGAATATTCGACATGATGAAAACCCAAGATCTACAACCAAGAATATTTTATCCAGCAAAGCTATAATTTAGAGTTGAAGGACAGATAAAGACCTTCCCAGACAAAATAAGCTAAAGGAATTCATCATCACCAAACCAGTATTACAGGAAATGTTGGAAGAACTTCTCTAAGAAGGAAAAAAATATATATCAAAAACATGAATAAAGAATGGTTATAATTACATATCTATCAACACGTACCTCAAATGGAAAAGAATTAAATGCTCCAACCAAAAGATAGGGTGGTTGGATAGATAAGAAAACAAGACTCTTACATATGCTGCCTACAAGAGACTCACCTCAGAGTTAGAAATACACACATACTAAAAGGAAAAGGATGGAAAAAGATATTGCCTTGATGGACCTAGAGGGTATTGTGCTGAATGAAATAAATCAGATAGAGAAAGATAAATATCACATACATGTGGAATCAAAAGAACAAATTAAACAACAACAAAAAAAATGGAGAAAAACTCATAAATACAGAGAATATTTTGAGGGCTGCTGGATGTGAGGGGAGTTGGAGAGACAGTGAAAAAGGGCAAAGGGATTAAGAGGTTCAAACGGATAGTTAGAAAATAGTCATGGGGAGATAAGGTGTAGCATGGGGAAAATGGTCAACAATGTTGTAATAAATATGCAAGAGAGAAGAGGGGTATTAGATTTAGTGGGGTGATCACTTTGTGAGTTATATAGATCTCTAATTGCTACATTGTATGACTAAAACTAGTGCATTATTGTTTACCAAGTATAATTGGAAAAAACTCATTGAATTGTACAATGTAAATATGAGTAACTGTCTCTTATATTTCAATAAAACTGGAAAGAACAAACAAAAAAAGTTCTGAAGATTGTTTGCACAACAATGTAGAAGTACTGAACACTACTGAACTATACACTTAAAACTTGTTAAGATGATACATTTTATGTTTTGTATATTTGACCATAATTAAAAACAATATCAAAAGCTTTAAAAATGGAAAGTAAATGTTGACAAAGTTGTGGAGAAATTCGAACACTCTGGTTAGAATGTTAAATGGTGCAGCCACTGTAAAAAACAATTTGGCAATTTCTCAAAAAACTAAATATAAAATTACATATGACCTAGCAATTCCATTCCTATCTAAATACCGCCCCCCCCAAAAAAAACTGAAAACAGGGACTCAAACAGATATTTGTATACCAAGGTTCAATGCAGCATTATCTGCAACAGCCAAAACATGGAAACAACCCAAGTGTCTATAAAGGAATAGAACAAAATGGGCATATACATACAATGGGATATTATTCAGCCAGTAAAAAGAATGAAGTTCTGACACATGGCACAAAATGGATGAATCTTGAAAACATTATGCTAAGTGAAATAAGCCACAAACTAAAGAATACATGTTATATGATTCCAGTTATATGAAGTATCCAGAATAAGCAAATTCATAGAGATAGAAAGTAAATTAGGGATCACCAGGGGCTGAGAGGATGGAGATAGTGGAGAGCTATTGCTTAAAGGTTAGAGTTTCTGTTTGGAGTGTTGGAAAAGTTTCAGAAATAGATAAGTGGTGATGGTTGCACTTACTAGGGGATAATAAATGCCACTCAATGATTAAATTGACAAATTTTATGTTATATACGTTTTTTCACAATACAAACTACAAAAAAAAGAGAAAACATTAATAACAGCTACACATACTGCCCTTACTTCTGTGATCTATTATAACTATTTTTTATGTATCCACTCCATGCAAGGTACTATTTTAGGAACAGGGGAAACAGTCATAAACAGCATTCTAATAAGAGAGGATAGACAATATACAAAAAAATAAGGAATCAGGAATCCTAATTTATAGCCTCAACACTGTTGTGACTCTAGTACTATGTGACTTCTTTTCTCCATGATCACTTGATGAACTTCTGCTTTGGGCCAGATCCTGGAGACCTAAGTTATAGAACTATGCTGTACCTATGATCAAGTCTATGGCAACACGAAGCTCCTCTGTAAGTAGTTTTGCCTCTTCCTTCCCTCTGATTCTAGGTAGCTAATTTTGCCTTATCCTGGATCAACTTGAGCCTCCAACTCAAGAGCTACCTTTGAATAACAGAGCCCAGGACAGGCATGGAGAATTTAGATGTTTCTTATCCTTCACCATATTCTCTTGGATCCTGGCAACTCACTGCCTTTACCTCTCCTTAACTCAGTTCCTTTAGTGCCTGAAGAGCTCTTGGCACTCTCCTTCCCCTACTTTTAGCTTGGGCTTTACTGATTTTGGCTTTCCAACCATCTCCTTCCTTCCCTACCTCACTACCATGGACTTTGAAAGTCCAGGATTCCATTTCTAGGGTTATCAACATAGATAAAATAATGGGACAATTCAAGCCCCAGTTTAGTTATCAACTGAGTATTTGACATTAAATAGGCAAAATCAAATGAAACAAGTCATTTATTATTCAACTTGGCAAATATTTAACGACTCTTGCTCTGACCCAGGTGTTGGCAACTTCACTTTGCAGCCAGAATAATGGTAATAACCATATTTTGAGCACCTATTGTGTGCAAGACACTTTCCATGGATTAATTTGCTGAATTTTCATTCAACCATGGCTAGGTGTGGGCTTTATCCCCACTTTGCAGCAGAGAAGTTGAGGTTCAGAAAGACATGGCTAAGATCACTGAGGGGCACAATGTGCCTAGACCATTCCATGGCTCATGTATATGCCACACAGCCAGTACACCATGTATTCTGCCAACACTTCAGTGTAACCCCCACAATCCACAATACATACTGCACACTTCACCCCATGTCCCTCTTGCATACCTTACATATAACATCTCCCTCAGACATACTGTCTATATCTAGTGTACCTTGAATACTACACAGAAACTGACATGCACATGCAGACAGGCAGACTTTTTCAAAGATTCTAACACAACTCTTCCTTCCCTGACACTTCACACACATACACATATACCATGCATATAATAAGCTATGCCTCCCATCCACCCAAGCATGAACATGCCTCTCAAAAATACATAGCCACACTGTGTTCTGGCAACAAAACTAGACAAAGAAATTCTTCATTCATTCTGACACATCCCCTTCCATATCTGCTACCTTCTCAGACCTGCCCTGTCTCCATACAATGCTGTCTTCATTTCATCAACAGATAGACCCCACGCAGAATCTCATACTCACTTACAGACCCAGCCCAGGCCATACCCAGGAACTGTCAACTCACCCCCCTCCTACCTTTGTCTGTATCTCTCATCCTGTGGCATTAGGAGTCACTTAGCAGAAGAGAGCTCTGCAGAAAGAGCTCTGCCATTTACCTCAGGGAAGACCAGTCTGGTAAAGCTATGCCCACTTCTGCCTGTCTTTGCACCTTACTCCCATTTCGGTGTTGAAATCTTTTCTCTATATCTGCCTTTATGGTGGGAGATGGTGAACCACAGGACCATCTCCTCTGCCTCCTGTCTTCCAAATATTTGACTTAGAGTAGAAAGGAATGGGAGATGAGAGTTTATACAAAGGTATGGAGGCAGGGTCCTCTCCAGGAGTACAGGCTTTATAGTAACAATCAAATTCTTGTTCTATAGCTACCACTGGCTTCCTCCTTCTTAGGGTTAACCCCCAGTGCCCTACTGTATGGTCCTTTGAGTACCAGGTTGCCAGGGTCTTTGTTCATTATCAATGTGTCTTTAAGTGACTACCTTCCTGACCCTATGTCTCTGTTTCCCCATCTGTCAAACAGGAACCAATTATGAGGTCTCTACTATCACTACATGAGATGGAGAGTGCAAGGAAGGAAGGCATATTAGGACTGGTATAGGCTGGGAACATTCTGTGTGTCTGCATTGTCTCAAAGTTTCTGCGTATCATTTTAGGCCCAGAACTGATGTGTCAAAAGCATCGTGTTGTAGTGTGATGAGTAAGCTGGCAGGCTTTGTGGTCAAACTGCCTGTACTTGACTCCTTACTAGTTGTGTGGCCTAAGCCAAGTTGCTAAATCTCTCAGACCTCAGTTACTCTGTTCTAGAAATGGAGTTAATAATGATATCTCTTTCACAGAGTTGTTATGAGGATTAAATGAGAGAATGCAAAAGGGCCTGGTTCATTAAAAATACTCAATAGATATTTATTGAATAAATGAATAAACTAAGTAATACAGTTCTACTTAGGCTCAAACTACAGATACAATAAATATCAAATATACCTGCCACTCACTGTGTGTCTCACTGGAATGTAAGCTCCATGAGGGCAAGGATTTTATGTCTGTTTTGAATTAATGAGCAAATGAATGAATGCTATATTTCAGGTATTATGTTAGGCATGTGAGATAGAGTTCTAAAGCATAATATCTGTCCTCATGGAGATTACAATACATTCATTATATTGATAATCATTCCAATAATTGAACCTGGGGTGAATGCTATGTAAAAAGAGGACAGGGTGCTGTATGAGTGACGTATAAAAGGAATTTCTTAGTCTAGGAGGTGAGAGGGAGTCTCCTAGAACCAAAGACCATCTGAGACTGAAGAAGGAATGAATCAAATGACAAGCAAGGAGAAAAGGTGGTGATGAATTTATACTGTTCAAAGATGAAAAAAATGGTCAGCATGACTGAATTGTAGTGAGAAGGGGAGTTAATAGTAGGAAGTGGAATTGAAGAGATTGGTAGAGGCCAGATTATGTAGGGCCTTGTGGGCTATGGTAAAGAATTTGGCTTGTAGCCCTCATGTGATGGGAAAATGTTGGAGAATTTTGAGTAGGAGAATGGCAGTATCTATGTTTTACAGTTTCTTCCAGCTTCCTCATGGAGAATGAGTTGTAGGAGTCAAAGGTGGAAGCAGAAAGACCTGTTAGGAAGCTAGGATAGTTGTCCAGGTGAGAGATAACAGGGATTCAGACTTAATTGGTAGAAAGTAAGTGCGAGAGATGGATGTATTGGAGACATAGTCTAAGTGTAGCAAGAATTGCTGGTAGACTGAATGGTAAAGGGGTGATAGAAAAAAAGGAGACAAAGATAACTCTTAGGTTTCTGACTTGCCATCGGAGTATACAGTGATGTCATCTTTCTTTGATAGGGAACATTACAGAGAAACAGGCTTTGGGGTAGAGAGAAACAGAAGTTCTGTTTTTGTTGTCTTTGATTTACCAATTTGACATAGAAATAGAGATGTCAAACATGAGTCTGGAGCCCAGGAGAGAGGCTGGGACATCTTTTATAGAATTATGTTTTGAGTGTGCTGGGGGAGCTATGAGTCAGTTGTGAGCAGAAAAGAGACATAAAAATTTTGTTTTAATATGATCATTCTAGATGCTGAGTTGAGAATTGACTGTAAGCAGGCAAGGATGAAAGCAAAGAGGCCAGGAAGGCGGCTACTTCAGTTATACAGGCAAAAAGTATGGTAGCTTGGCCCAGGTCAGTGGTGGTGGAAATAGAGAAAAGATATATATTCTTGAAAAAGAGTCAACAGACCTTGATAATAGATTGGATATGAGAGGCGAAGGAGATGGAAAGGTCAGAGAAGACCCCAGATTTGGGGTTTGTCCGGCTGTGTTGATGGCAGAGCCATAGTCTGAGCTAGATACCACTGGGGAAGAGCAGGTTTGGGGGAAAGATGTTTCCCGTGGGGAAAAGCAAGAAAGGTTCCCCCAAAGGGGAAAAGGTTAATTCCTTGCTCCTTTTACTTCTTGCTGATTAGTAACAATCTTCAGGAGTCCTTACAATCTTCAAAAGGAGCCCGTACTAAATTCCACTATCTGAGAATCTCTGCTTCATGTTGATGCATAGTGTTTTCTGACCTCTGGTAACACACATGTCCCCTGAGAGATCACATCTACTTCTGTAAATTGAATTAACATTATCATTCTGATGACTTCCAACATTCTATATCTAACCCTGCACTCTTCTTTGAGCTCCAAACCCACATGGCCAACTGTCTACTGGATATCTTCCCCTGGGAGTACCACATGCACCGCAACCCTACTATGAACCAAACCAAAGTTTTCATATTGCTTTCTGTATATCTGTTCTTCTGCTCCAGTGTTTCATAGTTGCTTGAATGTCCTACTGTACAGCCAGAGTTCCCTGACCAAGGAACACTTAATTAATTTTTGATTGCTCTTAGTCTCCACAGCTAACCCAACATTGAGTCCCACAGATGCTCCCTTCTGCACAGTATAGAGTACTTTTTAAGAGATTGGGTTTTAAAACCTTTCCCTGGTTCACATCCTGGCTCCACAACTTACTAGTCGCTTACTTTCTGTGCCTCAGCACCCTCACCTACACAAATAGGATTGATGACAATAGTACCTATACCTACTTCATAAGGTTGATATGAGGATCAGATGAATTAATCCAGATAGAACACTTAGAATAGTTGCCTAGCACATCATAAATAACCACCTGGTAGCTATCTATGATAATGGTGATGATGATAATAATTTCTCAAATATGTCCCCTTCTGCCTTTCCTGACAGTGATTGCCATAGGTAGACTCCCATCTTGCATAAATCACAAAAGCTTTCTAACTTAGCTGAATTTGAACATAATAAATGTGCTGTGCACTGTGCACGGCACTATCATGACACAAAAGTTTATTAGATATGATACCTAACTTCCTAGGGTCTGGAGAAGCATTACAGCCTATAGCTTCTCTGTACAACATGGTAGCCACTAGCTTTAAGTGGTATTAAACTTTAACTTTAGAATTGTTAAAATAAAATATTAAAAATTAAGTTATGTGATCACAATAACCACATTTTATGTGCTCATCAGCTTGGAATCAGGCTACTTAGTGCTCTTATCCTGGACCTGTCACTTCCAGCTATGTAACCTTGGGCAAATTACATAGCCTATCTTTTCATCTATTAAATGGACCTAATAATAGTACTCACCTTAAAGAGATGTTGTAAGGATGAAATTAATACTTGTGTTTAGATCACTGTTTGGCATATAATAATAATTAATAAATTTTATTGTAGTTAAACACTAGTAATACTAGAAGTATCTCACAGAGAGGAGAAGTATGCATGCTATCTCTCTCTCTCTCTGTCTCTCTCTCTCTCTGTCTCTCTCTCTCTCTCTCTCTCTAAATAACATTACCAGTGATGAGTCTTAAAGGTTTGGTCAAATAGTTGGTGCTGTGTGAGTTTATCATGGTGCAATGGAACCATCCTCACTGGTCTAGAATTCTGGAGAATCCTTGTTCTAGCTCTAGTAATGGTTCTAGCCAAGGCTCTGGAATTTATTTTTTGTGTAACCTTAAGCATATTATTTCCCCCTCACTGGCCTCAGTGGGGTAATTACACTGCTCTAGATTGTGTTTCTACTCTACTAGTTACAGTACTCTTTAAGGAAAAGGCTTCTGTTTCAGATGACATAAAGGAGTTAAGATAGAAGAGAACATGGCACATCTGAGTGATAGTATTAGAGTTGCCATTTATCAAGTTCTAACTCTGCACTGGTCACCATACGCACATTATTTCTTTTAATAGTCACAACAACCCTGTGAGGTAGCCATCCTCATTTTGCCAATGGAAAAAAAAAAACTGAGGAGTTTGAAAAGGCAAAGCCACTGCCCATATCCAGTGTTTGAAAAGCCAAAGCCACTGCCCATATCCAGACAGTCAGTGGTGAGAGGTAAGGTAAATGTTCAAACCCAGTTCTACCAAGCACCACGACCACATGCTGAGCAATGCTGTCATACTGCCTAGGAGTCTCGATGGAAGATAGTGGGGCTGGAGAGTTAAGTCTGAGTCACTCATTATAATTATAGAGGAAGCATGGGAGAGAGAAAGACTGGAAACATGGAGACCCATTAAGAGACTGTTGCATACAGGTGGGAAATGAAGAGGGTCCTGAATTGCAGCAACAACCTTTGGAATGAAGAAAATGGAACACATGGAGGACATCCCACTACCATTCTGTCATTCTATTGACAGTTCCTTGAGGGTAAGAACTGTCTTTTTCATTTTTATATCCCACCACTGCCTGTATTGTCTACTCATAAAGACATACACACAGCACAACACACTTTGCATATGAATACACTGCTGATTAAGTAGATTTGATTAAATTTAATTCATAAGACTTGGTGACTGATTTAATCTAAGGAGAAGATCAAGATGGATCCCAGATTTAGAACTTCAATCTTAGTGAGGACTCTGAAGTTGCTTTCTGTGGAGTTGTTAGTATCCAAAGTATGTCCTAAATACCTTGCTATCCCTTGCTATCAGTCTTTGGCAAGGCCCAGCTAGAGTAAAACTGGCTTTCTCTCCCAATCATTTAGCACTCTGGGCTGGGAAGGAGGCTGTTTCTACTGAAGGCCTCCCTTCCGCTTTCCTTGGCCTGGGCAGTGAGTCCCTCTTCATAGTATTTGAATCAGAGGAAACAGATAGACTGAGGAAGTGAAGAAAAAACAGGCCGCCTAGGTTCTGCTAGCCAATGTAAACACTCAGTGGTTTCCTGTTGTTGCAGCCCAAAGCGTCCCATGACATCATTCCTGGCCTTTCCAGAACACACTGGCTTGGCCCAGCCTGCCAATCTGCCCAGGGCTGAGTGGCAGTCTCTCCCCCTCCCCTTCCTCTTCAGGGTTAGATCTTCTGGAACTGGAGAATTTTTCCCAGCCAACCATTTCCCACCTGCCCAGCCAGCCTCTTAGGCTTTTCTAGCCCTATAAGGCATTGGAGGCTGCAGGCCGGATATGCTGTCCCACTTCCCAGAGGCCCAGGAGCTTATGGGTCAGAGCAAGACTTCCCAAACCAGAAAAGTTATTTTACTTCTTTAACAGAGATTTAGAGTCAGAAGAGTGGGAGGAGTGTATGATACACAGCCTCTGACACAGGCCCTCACTGTTTCCTCCCCTTTTTATCCCACGTAAAGATTTGTGTTCTCAGTGTTGGTCACAAATTCCTAGAAACAGAACTATAAGGGCACTTTAAAGACCTTGTAGCCTAATCTTTCCATGGTGAAAACGAAAGCACTGAGGCTCAGCGAGGAGAAAGGAACTGGTCCCAGTCACACAATTGGTCAGTGCAGCATAAGCCATCCACTGCTAGAGGTCTGAACTAGAACTGTCTTGAGACAGAATGATATAGTTACAAGAGCTCTTGACAGGAAATTCAGAAACTAGGGTTCGAGCTATAATTCTTCTTTGAGAGCTTGGATAAATCCCTCCTTTTCTTTAGACTTTGGCTTAGACAACCATTTCAATTCAAGGCAAGAAATATTTTTGAGAGCCTACTGTGCTTGGTAGAGCTAGTGGCTTCTGGAAGTGAATGGACACTCTCTATTTTATAGACTGAAATAGGAATAAAATGAAAGAGAAGGTCTGAATTTTGTAGGAGACCCAAAGCTGGTGTGGAGTCCATGCCTCTGTCACCAGGAAGAATTAAACCATAATCAGGGGTCTGGGGTTCTTTGGGGCTTCAGCCTCCTCTCTACTCCCTTCGCAAGCCAGTAGAGAGCTCTCATTGAGCTAGAGTTTTGTTTGAAAAAAATGTTTTCCTGTTCTGGTCTTATTTAGCTGAGTAGATTCGCATGGAGAGGTGGTGAGGTCCTAAATTACTGTCTGGAAAATCAAGTCAAATGCATTATGGTAATTTCTACAGCCAGCAGTAATTGGATTTCAAGCTATAGCACTGACATGGAACAGAGGCATTTTGAAATAGCTCCTTTAACCAATCAAATTCATCAAAGCCTAGTTCAGCAAGTAGAATTCAGAGACACATTTAGGGAAAAGGATGCCTATTCTCACACCCAAAGACACACAAGGTAATGTGAAGTCATTGCATTAGCCAATCAATTTAACCACAGCATGGATTAGATGAAACACAGATAACACAGGTGCATATAGGTGCCTGGAGACACACATCTATACACAGATGCAGGAGACTGCACACACACATCGGGAAACACAAAGCAACACACACATATTCAGCAGCAGACACAGATAAAAAGACACACACACACACACACACACACACACACACACACACACACTCCAACCAGAAGCTAGGAAAAAAAAGTTGCTCTCTGTCTGGGAGTTTGGGAAGTTACTTTCTGATCCCCTGTTTATCTTTCTCTTCCTCCCACCCAAGTTGTCCTAATTCAAATCCTATATTTTTTCTATAGAAACCTTAGAAAGACACCCTGCACCCCACCACATCCATACCTATTCTCATTTCACCACATCAGACTCTCATCACCTGTTTGTTGCCTGGATTATAGCAAAGATCTTTGATTGGGGCTCCCTGATGTCAGTATCTTTCCACTAGTCCATCATCCATGGGGCTGCCTGCCAAAAGAAATCTTTCTAGAGCTCAGCCCTGCTCTTCTTTCATCCCTGCTTAAAATCCTTCCTTTCTTTCCCTCTGTCAGCACAAGCCAATCCAGACACCCAACATTCATGGGGTAAACGATTCCTAGGGCTCCTTTCCCCTATTCATGCCCTCTGCTCTCCAGAAGGCAGAAGACACCTGGCTCATCTCCCTATCCATGCCACCCAAAGCACTTCTGCCCCCTTGAGCTAGAACTACTCCCTTCTTCACCTATAAAAACCCTATCCACTTTAGATTTTCCTGGGTTGTTTGAATTTTTTATGAGGATGACTACATCTTTGCTATTAATTTTTTATCTTCTCATTCTTCAAGGCCCAATTCTAAAGTTATCTCCTCCATGAAGTCTGTCTCTAATCTATCAAAAGCACTGTATTAGAAAACTGAACTTATCCCATTCAGCCTTCACAGATATTTGTGTCTCAGTCCTCAGAGGAGAGCTGATGGGGAAAAAGGATGAAACTCCCTGATACTAGCCCTTCCACTGAGGCAGATAATGCGCTGGCACTCTTCTTGTGTTACTGCATTGCCAACCGTCCTGAAAAGACAGGCCTCAGGACTCTCTGAGCAGCGTTTTTTGAGCTACCCTATTCTGGTCATGGATTTGAGTCCTGGCACTGCCACTAGCTTTCTGTGTTACTATGAGCAGGTCTCAACTCCTCTCTGGCCTTGATTTTTTTTTCAAGGATCCTTCCAGTTCTAGATTCTATTATTATAAGATGCAGGATTTTATGTAGCTCCTCCCATGAGGACACCTTGGACTACGTACGTCTACTGTCATTATCATTCTCTCTCTGCTTTCTCCCTATCTCTTATACCTCTCTTGTTTCCCTTTCTCTTCTGTCTCTCCCTCTCTCTGTCTCTGTCTGTCTCTTCCTGTGTCCATCTATCTGTTCTCTCTCTTTCTCCCTCCCTCTTCCTCTCACTTCTTCTCTCTCTCTCTCCTTTCCTTCCTTCCCCTCTCCAATTCTAGCTCTCCTCCCTCTCTGCCTCCATCTTTGTCTTTCTACCTCTTCCTTTCAGTCTCTCTCTCTCTCTCTCTCTCTCTCTCTCTCTCTCTCTCTCTCTCTCTCTCTCCTATGCCTCTGTCTCACCGATTCTATTTCATTCTCTGCCCTACCCCAACTCTAAGGTGTGAATATAGCTGAATAGCTTCCAACACAAAATAGCTCTGATGCTTCTTGAGTGTTGCTGATGAGTAGAGGTAGAAATGAAGTTTCTCTGAGGGTCTCAGGAAGCTCAAATCTCCCACCTCTCCCTTCGGTAAGGACTCAGAGAGCTCAGGAGGAAAGCAGTAGGATGAAGAGTTTCATAGCAGGGTGATTGATCTGGCTTCTACCATCCAGCCTTTTACCCAAAAAGAGGACATTGCTCATAGATCACAAAGGATCTCCATCTCCAGATGATCTGAGCCAGAGATTCTTAACAACCATATACTCACTCTTTCCACTCCCCCACCCCATTATTTTACAGATGCAAAAACTGAGGTTCACAGATATGAAAGGGATGGCCCCATCACTCCACAGCTAAATAATAGAAGAATTGGAATTAGAACGCTGGTCTCCTGACTCATAATTAAGTGCTCTAAAAATATTGCAAATTCAAGTCAACACCATCAGTTGAAAGACACTTTTCAAGAGCATTATGCTAGAAGAGAATACTGAGGATAGTGATGGGTGGAGTGGAGACCCCAAAGAAATTTAGATTGTGAGCATTGTGAGGATGAGATTTTAAGGTCTCCTTGTCTCCAATGAAAGCCCAATACAATGTCTGGCCCCAGCTCAATGATGAATAAATGAGGGAAGGAGCTGCCATCAGGGCACTTGGGGGACACTGATGCTTCCTCTGGTACTCTGGGTATTTAAGAAGAACACTCCAGAAGCTTGGAAATCAAAAGATCAAGGGATTTAATCTCAGTGTGTTCTCAACTTGTTCAATCAAGTGTTCCTCCCTCACCAACCCCCATAAATCTGTTTATTCTTTTTCAAAGGAGTAATGATATCTGCCTCATCTGTCTCCCTAGGGTTTGGAGCAGATGCAATGAAAAAAAAAAAAGGAATAAGAAAGAGCATTGACAAAAACAAGACAGTGCTCTGCAAATGTGATGGCTGGATGCTATGGTGATGTCCCAGCTAGCAATTATGTTCTCGGCAACTGTGGGCACCGAGTGAGTCATCTTCTCAGTCTCAAAGCCAGAGAGAGGCCTTGAAATGGGAAGAATGAGGTGAGTCTTTCATTAAGAGTTTTTGTGTTCGTGCATGTGTGTGTAGGGGTGAAAGGGGTCCAGAACAGGAGTGTACAAAGCCTCCACCAACACATACACATACATACTGTGCCCCGAATTCTAACCTTCTAGGGTCTAAACAGCCAGATTAAGCAAGGACTGCACTCCTTCCTCTGCTATTTAATTCTGAGATATCAAGTCCTTAAGCCATCAGGGTTTCTGAAAGATGAGAAGATAGAGTCCCTAAATTCCATGCAGTCCCAGTTGTACATCCAGCCTTGGGCTCTATTTCTGACTGTAACTAGTTTACCCTGTGTCTTCAGGCAAATTACATTCCCTTTCTGGGTGCTTTTTATCTATAATATACAAAGTGATCTATATGCCTAACATTATCTTTCTAGAGACCTAGATTTAGAATATCTGGGTTTGAGTCCTAGATCTGTCACAACAACTGTATGACCTTAAACAATTTTTTTCCTGGGCCTTAGTTTTTGCTACCATCAAATGAGTTATTTGGATTAGACGCTTAACACTGTGTTTCAATAGTTCTGGACTGAGATTCAAGAAATATGAGTTCTAGCTCTAACTGAAACATAGTGAATCATTGTCTGAGTTCAGACTGGTCTCATTTTTGTTCTGGGCCTCAATTTCCCTATCTGTATCTTGAGAGAATCCAAAAGAAGTTATCTAAACGCACTCTCTGATTCTAACAACCGGTAGTTCTAAAATTATACAAGCACTGAAAATGAAGCGAAGGGAGGGGGAAGCTCAGAATAATTTCTCATAAGCTAGCAATCGTTGCCCTCTATAGTTCTGACCTGAAAGTGCAGGCCCAGCTAGACAACTGCTGAGGCAACTGCTGAAGAGCTGAGGCAAGAGTGGAACACAGAAGACAACTGGATACTTCAACAGATAGGGCCAAACACATAGACTAGGATTGGCCCACAAACTTCCTGGCCCTGTTGTAATGAGAGGGATCTAGATAGAAGCATGTGCTGGGAGATTGCACCTTTCCTCCCAGCAACCAGTAGCAAGAGGTTTTACAAGGATATACAAAGGGCGTGGGCTCTCTGTCATGGGCAAACTAGGTAGGTTGTGGGGGGTGTGGATGAATATTTGAAGTGAAGTGTGACTGTGCTGTAAAGGTGGGTATGAAGAAGAGTTAGTTTCATGGCTGAGAAGTTTTCACATGTGAGGCAAAGACCTCTTCTTAACATATGGAAGGAGCTGTTTAAATTAGTGTTTTTCTGCATCCCCATTTCTCTCTGCTTTCCTTAGAGTAGAAGCAAGTCATTCCTGGGCAAAAGACCCAGTATGGACTTAGTATGGAGGTGAGAACCTAAACTGTGAAAAGAAGAATAAATACTGGGGAATGTTCAGCATTTGGGAGAGGCCCTAAAATCTAGGAGATCGTGGGCTCAGTCTTTGAGTATCATTAAATTTGGAGCAATCTATGGATTCACTCTTTTTTTCTGGCTTTATTGAAATATAATAGAAAATTATATTTACATAATACAATTCAATGAGTTTTTTCTATTACAGTTGGCATACAATAATATACCAGTTTCAGTTGTATAGCCTAGTGATCAGAGATCCATATAACTCACAAAGTGATCACCCACTAAATCTACTATCCCTCTTCCCCCTTACATATTTATTACAACATTATTAACCATCTTCCCCATACTACACTCTACATCTAATGTCTATTCTGCAACTATCTATTTGTGCCAGTTAATCCCTTTGCCTTTATAGTTCCATCCCCCCTACCCCATCTAGTAGCCCTCAAAATATTCTCTGTATCTATGAGTTTATTCCTGCTTTTGTTGTCATCGTTGTTTATTTTGTTCTTTAGATTCCACATGTACGTGAAATCATGCGATATTTATCTTTCTCTATCTGACCCTCTAGGTCCATCAAGGCAATATCTTCTTCCATCCCTTTCCTTTTAGTCTGTGTGTGTCTTTTAATGTGAAGTGAGTCTCTTGTAGGCAGCATATGTAGGAGTCTTGCTTTCTATCCATTCAACCACTTTATCTTTGGGTTGGAGCACTTAATTCTTTTCCACTTGAGGTACTTGTTGTTAGGAATGCAGTTATTACCATTCTTTATTCCTGTTTTTGATACATGGTTTTCCTTCTTAAATAAGTCCCTCCAGGGCTGATTGGAAGATGGCGGACTAGGTAAAAGCAGGGTTCGTCTCCTCCCAGGACCACACTGAAATTACAACCAAACTATAAAATAACTAACATGGAGAATCACCTGAAGTCCAGCTGATCATAACACCTACATCTGATAATATAAAGGAGCCATATTGAACCCAGTAGGAGGGGCAAAGTCACAAATCAGGCTGGACCCGCATCTGCGGGTGGTGGAAAATTGTCGGGAGGGAGAGCGAGGCTCCAGGGCTCTCCTGAGGGAGAGGGGGATCTTGGTCTCATCTGGGGGCTCTCCAGCACAGGGTCCCAGCCCAGGGAAGAGGAGATTCCAATAATTCTGACTGTAGAAACTGGAGGGGATTCCAGCCATCTGGATGAGACAGAGGGCAACTGAATGCTTAGACGTCCCTTCGAAGGACCTGCACAAAGGCTTTCTGACCTGTGGACGCTCACCTGGGTCGCCGGCGGTGGGTCAGAGGCTCGTGCAGGATTCATTCCAAAAAGGTCTCCATTGTCTGGCATCTGAACGAGGGCTGGAAAGGCAGCCACCATTGTGCCTTAGTCCGGCCCCCCTACTGGGCAATCTATAGACCACACCAGCTTGACTGTGCACACCCCTCCCACAGGGCCATTAGGTACCTCTGGTCTGAAAGCTGCGTTTCTAATCCCAGCAACTGCGGCCAGCTGCTGTGAGCCACATTTTAGAGTTAGGGTCAGGCAGATCGCTGCTGCCAACATGAACTTGGGCAGATATTGGGGACCTGTGGGCTAGTGTCAGATAGCAACTGGTGTTGCTGTGAGCTAGGTCTTCTGCAGGAACTCACAACAGTTACCAAATTTTCAGCAAGACTGAGGCTGAATTAATCTGACTGCCATTGTCTCTCTGAGACCCCGCCCCACCCAACATGCAGACTGCCCAGAGCAGTTGGTGCTGCATTGTTGCCAAGCCCTACTCCAAGTGATTCAGAACCAAAAGTATTCACAGCAAGGCAGCCATCACTGTGAGGCATTCCAATCCCAGAAACAGCACCAGCTCTGTAAACTACATTTCCATTCCCAGCAGACGATCAGCCCTGTGAGTCGCATTTCAGAGATCCAGCATAGACAACAACCATCTACAGAGAGCTTTGTAGTTCTCATCAGGTAGCCCTGAGCAATCAAAAGCAGTGGTTGACCTCAGCCTATGGGGGAGCCACTCCCAAGGGGCCACAAAATCAAATCAATGCATCTGGAGGCTGGCACCAGACCACAACTCCTGACTAACTCTAGTAGTGATACACACAAAGGGTGGTTGCAACAAGTACAAAAGCCTGCTAGGGCAAATCCCACTCATTGGGGTCAGCCCCCACATAACAACTCTTATCCTGAGGGTGCAGCCAATTCACACAATTAGTCAGCCTGAATGTTAATCCCACCCACTGATCTACTAACAACAATAAAGTCTTGGCGACAACAGAAGATCACACACAACCCACATCCAGCACAGGGGATCAGAGACAGTGTACCACTGGGCCACACAGAACACCTTCCACATTAGGCCATCTGGCCAAGGCTGAGAGATGAAACAAATATTCCTGACACACAGAAATGAACACAGAGAGGTTAATAAAAAAAAAAGAAAGCAAAGATACATGCCACAAATGAAACAACAAGAGAAAACTTCAGAAAATAAGCTAAATAAAATGGAGGCAAACAACCTACCAGAGACAGAGTTCAGAATAACTGTTATAAGGATGTTCAATGAACTTATGGAGAGAATGGATGAGTACAATGAGAACCTCAACAGAGAGATAGTAAACATTAAAAAGGACATAGAGAACTCTGTGAAAACATGGCAGAGTGAGAGAAGTTCCCAGATCTCTCCCATTGAAACAACAATAGTCTGAACATCTAAAACTCAACAAAAAAAACACCCAAACTACACTCCAGCACATCCGAGCGTGGGATTTGCGCATAAGAGCTACCACAGGTCAGAACCCCGGGTGTCGGCGGTGGACTGGGAGAAATAAAAAAGCTGCTTCTCTCAGCCCCTAGAGCTCCCTGCAGGAGGAGGGGGACGGGAGAAGGAACAATGACTTCCCTGAACAGCCCTGCCTGGAAAGCAATAAGCTCCCCGTGGCCGGACGGTGGTAGTGCCCAGTCATCAGGGCAGAAGTCAGAGAAGCAGGACGGGACTACAGGAAAACAACAATTGATTCTTATGGACTGCAGCTGCAAACCAAGGCTGAGCCACGGTCCCAAACCCCCACCCAGAGTCCCCTTCCCCCATACCCGCAGAGACTGATCATTGTGGAGCCCCATAGGAATCTGAGCAAACGCGGCCGAGATTGTCGCTAACACTGACAGAGACTGAAACTGAGGGTAGCAATCGTGATTAAATATCTACAAGAAATTTTTTTTAAAGGCATTTGTAAGGCTTTATATAAAGCAGGGATCCAAGAGGTTTAGATGCCATCTACTGGAAGCCAAAAGAAAAGCGCTTTCTTTGCAACAGGCTAAAGAGAGACCTTTATATAATAAACCGTTTTTTTTTCTGGAAAAACAGCAAAATACACTTCCATTAATGCCCAGGCAGAAAAATAGTCCATTAAACACCATGAACAACCAAGGTGACAAGGCATCTCAGAAAGAAAGAAAAAAGCTTCAGAAAATAAGCTTACAGACATAGAAACATGCAATTTTAATGACAGAGAGTTCAAGATGGTACTTCTGAAAAGACTCAGCGAGTTCCAAAATGAGCCATATCAACAATTTCAGGAATTAAGAAAACAATTAGATGAGCAGAGCAAGGAGATTGAAACTCTCAAAAAGAACAGAATAGATCTTCTGGACACACACACTCACACACACACACACACACACACACACACACACACACTGCAAGAGCTGAAAAATGAAATAGCAAGCTTGGGAAATAAAGTCGACTAAATGGAGGAAAGGATCCATGATCTCAAAGACAGAAATCTAGAAATAAATCAGAAGGAAGAAGAGAGAAAGCGAAAAATGAAAAATAATAAAAGAGAAATACAAGAACTAGTTGATACCATTAAGAGAGGAAACATAAGTATAATGGGCATTATCAAAGGAAAGAAAAAAGAGCAGAGACTAGAAAGCATTTTCAGACAAATAGTGGACAAGAATTTCCCATATCGAATGAGCTGCAGCTTGGAATTCAAGAAGTCAACAGAACACCCAATTATCTCGACTCAAAAAGGCCTTCACCAAAACACATAGTATTAAAGTTATCAAAACTCAATGACAAATATAGAATTCTCAAGGCAGCCAGGGAGAAGAAAACGGTAACTTATAAAGGAAAAGCCATTATATTATCATCAGACTTCTCAGCACAAACCTTACAAGCCATAAAGGAATGGAATCAAATATTTAAACTATTAAGTGAAAGGAGCTACCAGCCTAAAATAATGGATCCAGCTAAGATCTCCTTTAGATATGAAGGAGAAATTAAGACCTTTCCAGACATACAAAATTTGAGGGAATTTGTCACTACGAGGCCTGTACTACAGGAAATACTGAAAGGGGTCAGCTCACGTAAAACAAAATAACAACAACAACAACAAAAATACATAATTAGGAGTGAAGTGACTATCAGGCAAATAGAAGCAGAGGAGTGCAACCCTTACTAAAAACAGGATATTATAAGATTAAATAATAAGAAGTGAATTCTTATAACAAGATAGTAATAAACATTCAGCATACATAGGGACAAATTGGGATAACAATGACTACAAAGGGAAGGATTCAAAGATCCAAATTTGCAAAGGGGAATGGAGATAAGGCACGAACAGTAGAAAATGGACGACTATATATATATATATATATATATATATATATATATATATGACACGACAAAAACAGTCATAAGAGGAAACTTCATATCATATATATAACTATCCTTTACATATTTGTAATGGTAACCACATACCAAAGACTCAGAACGGAAGTATATAACAAAACAAAACAAAACAAAAAAGAACCAGAGGGAAAACCCACAAAAGCCAACCAAAATAAAGAAAACAGAAACACAAGGACAAGGAAGCAATGGAAAAACCGAGCTACCAGAAAGCAAAAGATAAAATGGCTATAAGAAGACCTCAGATTTCAATACTCACCTTAAATGTAAATTGACTGAACTCACCAGTAAAAAGGCACAGAGTTGCAGAATGGATCAAAAAACAAAACCCAATAATATGCTGCCTCCAGGGGACACATCTCAGCTCCAAAGACAAATATAGACTCAAAGTGAAAGGGTGGGAAATGATATTTCAAGCAAATGACATTCAGAGAAAAGCAAGAGTAGCAATACTAATATTAAACAAAATAGACTTCGAAATAAAAAATGTAAAGAAAGATACTGAGGGACGCTTCATAATGATAAAGGCAATCATGCATCAAGAAGACATAACACTTATTAACATCTATGCTCTCAGTCAGGGAGCCCCGAAATATGTAAAGCAATTACTAACAGAACTAAAGAGAAAAAAAGAACAAAACACTATCATAGTAGGAGACCTAAATACCACACTGTCAGATATGGACAGATCATCCAAACAGAAAATCAATCAGGAAATAACATCCTTAAATGACACATTGGACCAACTGGACATAATCGACATTTACAGAGCCTTCCATCCCCAAACAGCTGCTTATACATTCTTCTCTAGTGCACATGAAACATTCTTAAGAATCGACCACATACTGGGACACAGAGATAGCCTCAATAATTTAAGAGGATTGAAATCATACCAACCATATTCTCTGATCATAATGCTTTGAAACGAAAGACCAACTGCAAAAAGAAAGCAGAAAGAACCACAAATACATGGAGATGAAACAACATGCTACTGAAGAATAACTGGGTCAGAGAACAAATGAAAAGTAAGATGAAGAGATACATAGAAATGAATGATAATGATAGTACAACATATCAAAACTTTTGGGACATGGCAAAAGCAGTCATAAGAGGAAACTTCATATCATTCATATCATTATAAACATCTTAAAAAGCTAGAAAAAGAAGAACAAATGAAGCTTAAAGTCAGCAGAAGGAAAGAAATAATCAAAATTAGAGCAGAAATAAATGAAATTGAAAACAAAAAATAACAATAGAAAAACAAAATGCAATAAAGAATTGGTCCTTTGAGAAGGTTAATAAAATTGATAAACCCCTGGCTAGACTCACTAAAGAAAAAAGAGAAAGGACACAAAGTAATAGATTAAAGAGAGGATATTACGATTGACATCACAGAAATACAAAGGATCATACGAGAATACCATGAAAAATTATATAATACCAAATCCAAAAACCTAAAAGAAATAAGCAGTACTTAGAAAAATACAATCTTCCTAGACTGAATCAAGAACTGGAAAATCTAAATAGACCTATCAGCAGTATGGAAATTGAAACACTCATCAAAAATCTACCAAAAAGTCAAAGTCCAGGACCAGATGGCTTCGTCAGTGAATTCTACCAAACGTTCAAAGAAGTTTAATATCTATTCTCCTCAAACTCTTCCAAAAAATTGAAGAGAAGGCAATACTTCCCAACTCATTTTATGAGGTCAATATTACTCTGATACCAAAACCTAGTAAAGATAACACAAAAAAGAAAACTACAGACCAATGTCTCTCATGAACACAGATGCAAAAATCCTAAATAAAATACTAGTGAACCGAATATAGCAACATATTAAAAAGATTATATACCACGATCAAGTGGGCTTCATCCAAGGGGCACAAGGGTGGTTCAACATATGCAAATAGATTAGTGCGATGCACCACATAAACGTATTAAAAAAATAAGAATCATATGATCATATCAGTAGATGCAGAAAAAGCCTTCAACAAGATATAGCATCCATTTATGATAAAAACACTTAATATCGGTATAGAAGACAAGTACCTTAACATAATTAAGGCCATCTCTGACAAACCCTCAGCCAACATTACGCTTAATGGTGAAAAACTAAAAACCTTTCTTCTAAGATCAGGAACAAGGCAAGGCTGTCCACTATCACCACTGTTATTCAATATAACATTGGAGGTCCTAGCAAGTGCAGTCAGATAAGAGAAAGATATAAAAGGCATCCAAATGGGAAACGAAGAAGTCAAACTGTCACTATTTTTGAATGACGTGATTCTCTATATAGAAAACCCTAAAGACTCCACAAGAACACTACTAGAAACAATAAGTGAATACAGTGAAGTCTCTGGATACAAAATCAACATTCAAAAATCCATAGCGTTCCTATACTCAAATAAAGAAGCATCAGAAAAAGAAGTGGAAAAAATAATTCCTTTTGCAATTGCAACAAAAAGAATAAAATACCTAGGAATAAATTTAATGAAACAAGTGAGGGACCTATATAATGAAAACTATAAGACTCTATTCAAAGATATCAAAGACGATACAAAGAAATAGATATTCTGTGTTCTTGGATTGAAAGAATCAACATAGTTAAAATGACCATATTATCTAAGCATTACACAGATTTAATGCAACCCCCATAAAAATCTCATCAGCATTTTTTAAAGAAATAGAACAAAGAATCACCAGATATATATGGAATCCCAAAAGACCCCGAATTGCCAAAGCCATCCTGAGAAAAAAGAACGAGGCTGGTAGCATCACTCTGCCCAATTTCCAATTATGCTACAAAGCAACAGTAATCAAAATACAAAGTATTGGCAGAAAAAGAGACATAAAGAGCAGATCAGTGGAACAGAATCGAAAGTCCAGAATTAAACCCATATTTATATGAGCTAATAATTTTCAACAAAAAAAGCCAGAAACATATAGTGGGGAATGGAAAGCCTCTTAAATTAATCATGCTGGGAAACTGGAAACCCACCTGCAAAAGAATGAATCTAGACTGTTGTCTATCATCACACACCAAAATTAACTCAAAATGGATTAAGGACCTGAATATAAGACCTGAAACAATAAAATGCATAGAAGAAAGCATGGGAATGAAACTCAAAGACCTTGGACTTCAAGAGGATTTTATGAATTTGACCTTAAAGGCAAGGGAAGTAAAAGCAAAAATAAATGAATGGGACTACATTAAACTAAAAATCTTGTTCTCAGCAAAAGAAACCATCAACAAGGTAAGAGACAACCATCCAAATGGAAAAATATATTTGCATGAAATGCCTTTGATAAGGGCCTAATATCCAAAATATACAAAGAACTCATACGTATCAATAACAACAAAAAAACAAATGATCCAATCAAAAGATAGGCAGAGGATTTGAACAGACACTTATTCCTAGGGGACATAAAAATGGCTGACAAATATATAAAAAGATGCTGTACATCGCCAGCTATTAGGGAAATGCAAATCAAAACTACCACAATGAGATACCATCTCACACCTGTTAGAATAGCTATAATCAACAGGACGAGTAATAAATGCTAGAGAGAATGTGAAGAAAGAGGAACCCTTATACACTGCTGATGGGACTGCAAATTGGTACGGACACTATGGAAAACAGTATGGGGGTTCCTCCAAAAACTAAGAATTGATCTACCACATGATCCAGCAATCCCTTTACTGGGTATTTGCCCCAAGGATTTGAAAACTCATATCCAAAAAGATATTTTCACACCAATGTTCATAGGAGCATTATTCACAGAGGCCAGGACATAGAAACAACAGAAGTGTCCTACGATAGATAATTGACTAAAGAAGCTGTGGTACATGTATACAATAGAATATTACTCTGCCATAAGAAGAGATGAAATACTGTCATTTGTGACAACATGGATGGATCTCAAGATAATCATGCTAAGTGAAATAAGCCAGACAGAAAAAAATTGAAAATCACATGATATCACTTATATATGGAATATAAATCTAAAAGCAACAAAGGAACAGGACAAACAAACACAGACTCATTGATATGGGATATAGACTAGTGGTTACAAGAGGATAGGGGGTGGGGGAGTTGGGGAGAGGTAGACGAGGTAAAGGGGGTCAAATATAGTGGAGTAGGGGGAGGGTGAAGTAGGTAAAGGGGATGAAATATATGGTAGATGAAGGTAACTGAATTTGGGGATGTAAAACAACAATAGAATATACAGATGTCAAATTATAATGTACACCTGAAAATTATATAATTATTTATCAATGTTATCCCAAAAAACTTAATTTAAAAAAAAATACATAGAAACCATAAAAAAGAACCAGAGAGAAATGAAGAATACAATAACAGAAATGAAGAATACACTAGAAGGATTCAACAGTAGATTTGATGAAGCAGAAGATCAAATCAGCAAATTGGAAGACAAGGTAGCAGAATACATCCAATCAGAACAACAAAAAGATAAAAGAATTTTTAAAAATGAGGATAGTTTAAGAGACCTCTGGGACAACGTGAAGCGTAAAAAATCCGAATCATAAGAGTATCTGAAGAAGAAGAGAGAGAGCAAGGGGTTGAGAATCTATTTGAAGAAATAATGACAGAAAACTTCCCTAACCTGACAAGGGAATTAGACATACAATCTCAGGAAGCACAGAGTGCCAAACAAGAGGAATTCAAACAGACCCACACCAAGACACATCATAATTAAAATGTCAAAGATCAAAGACAAAGAATCTGAAAAGCAGCAAGAGAAAGGAAGCTGGTTACTTACAAGGGTACCCCCATAAGAATGTCTGCTGGCTTTTCAAAAGAAACTTTGCAGGCCAGAGGGAATGGCAAGAAATATTTAAAGTCATGAAAAACAAGCATCTACAAGCACAGATACTCTACCCAGCAAGGCTTTCGATTAAAATGGAAAGTGAGATAAAGAGTTTCTCGGACAGAAATAAAGCTTAAGGAATTCAAGCCAGCGTTACAAGAAATGTTAAAGGGTCTTCTGTAAAAAGAGAAGGAGTAAAAAAGAAAATAGAAATAACAAATATGAATAATAAAATGGCAGTAACAATGTATCTATCAGTAATCACTTTAAATGTAAATGAATTAAATGTTCTGATCAAAAGACATAGGGTAGCTGAATGGATAAGAAAACAAGACCCATGCATATGCTGTCTACAAGAGAACCATTTCAGATCAAACGACACTCACAGACTGAATGTAAGGGGATGGAAAAAGATATTTCACGCAAACGGAAATGAAAAAAAAAGCTGGAGTAGCAATACTTATGTCAGATAAAATAGACAAAACAAAGGCTATAATAAGAGATAAAAAAGGACATTATGTAATAATAAAAGGATCAATAAATCAAGAGGACATAACCCTAGTAAACATATACACACCCATTATAGGATCACCTACATACATAAAGCAATTATTGACTGACATCAAAGGAGAGATCAACAGTAATACACTCATAGCAGGAGACTTTAACACCCTATTGACACCAATGGACAGATCTTCCAGGCAAAGAATCAACAAGGAAATAATGGGCCTCAAAGATACCCTAGAACAGATGGACTTAATAGATATTTTCAGAGCATTTTACCCCACTATACATTCTTCCCAAGTGCACATGGAACATTTTCAAGGATAGACCACATGTTAAGACACAAATCAAGTCTCAATAAATTTAAGAAGATTGAAATCATATCAACCGTCTTCTCTGATCACAATGGTATGAAACTAGAAATCAACTACAAGAAAAACGGGAAAATACAGAAACACATGGAGGCTAAATAACATGCTACTAAACAATGAATGGGTTATTAATGAGATCAAGGAAGAAATCAAAAGATACCTAGAGACAAATGAAAATGAAAATACAACGACTCAAAATTTATGGGAGATAGCGAAAGCCGTCCTAAGAGGGAAATCCATAGTAATACAGGCCTACCTCAAGAAACAAGAAAAAGCTCAAATAAACAATCTAACCTTACAATTAAAAGAACTAGAAAAAGAACAGCAAACAAAGCTCAACGTGAATAGAAGGAAGAAAATAATAAAGATCAGAGAGGAAATAAATGAAATAGAGTCTAGAAAAACAATACAAAAGATTAATGAAACCAAGAGCTAGTTCTTTGAAAGGATAAACAAAATTGACAGACCCTTAGCCAGACTCATCAAGAAAAAAAGAGAGAGGACTCAAATAAAGAAAATCAGAAATGAAAGAGGAGAAATAACCACGGACTCCACAGAAATACAATGGATCATAAGAAAATACTATGAGCAATTATACGCCAACAAATTGGACAATCTGGAAGAAATGGACACATTCCTAGAAACACACACTCTCCCAAGACTGAGTCAAGAAGAAACAGATAATCTGAACTGACAGATGAAATAGAAAGCAATGACATCGAAACACTAATCAAAAACCACCCAAAAAACAAAACTCCTGGACCAGATGGCTTCATAGGCGAATTTTACCAAACATTCAAAGACAAATTATCGTCTCTTCTTCTGAAACTATTCCAAAAAAATCCAAGAAGAGGGAAGGTGCCCTAACTCCTTTGATGAGGCCACCATTACCTTGATTCCAAAACCAGGCAAAGACACTACAATAAAAGAAAACTATAGGCCGATATCTCTTATGAACATTGATGAAAAAATCCTCAACAAAATATTAGCAAACCGAATTTAGCAGTACATTAAAAATGTCATATACCATGATAAAGTTGGATTTATTTTGGGGATGCAAGGTTGGTTCAATATCCACAAATCAATTAATATGATACATCACATTAACAAATCGAAAGATAAAAACCATATGATCATATCAATAGATACGGAAAAAGTGTTTGACAAAATCCAGCATCCATTTATGATAAAAACTCTCAGCAAAGTGGGAATAGAGGGAACGTACATCAACATAATAAAGGCCATATATGACAAACCTACAGCTAACATCATACTCAATGGGGAAAGGCTAAAAGCATTTTCCTTGAGATCAGGAAAAAGACAAGGATGTCCACTTTCACCACTCTTCTTCAACATTGTATTGGAAGTCTTAGCTACAGCAATAAGACAAGAAAGAGAAAGAAAAGGCATCTGAATTGGAAAGGAAGAAGTAAAACTCTCGTTATTTGCCGATGATATGATACTGTATAGAGAGAACCCTAAAGATTCCACAAAAGAACTGTTAGAACTGATCAATGAATTCGGTGAAGCAGCAGGTTGCAAAATAAATATTCAGAAGTCAGTGGCATTTTTATACACCAATGAACTTTCAGAAAGAGAAATTAAGAAAACAATCCCATTTACAATTGCATCGAAAACTATGAAATAACTGGGAATCAAATTAACTAAGAAGTTAGGAGACCTGTTTTCAGAAAATTATGTCATTGAGAAAAGAAATTGAAGAAGATACAAATAAATGGAAGCATATACCCTGTTCACAGGTAGAAAGAATCAACATTGTTAAAATGGCCATACTACCCAAAGCGATCTATAGATTCAATGCAATCCCTGTCAAAATACCAATAGCATTCTTTTCAGAGAGCTAGAACAAATAATCTTAAAATCTACATGGAGCCATAAAAAAACAAAACAAAACAAAACAAAACGATTAGCCATGGCAATCTTGAGAAAGAAGAAAGTTGGAGGTATCACAATATCTGACATACTACAAGGCTACAGTAATCAAAACAACATGGTACTGGCATGAAAACAGATACATTGATCAATGGAACAGAATAGAGAGCCCAGAAATAAATCCATGCCTATACGCTCACTTAATATATGACAAAGGAGGTAAGGATATACAATGGGGTAAAGACAGTCTCTTCAATAAATGGTGTTGGGAAAATTGGACAAATACATGCTAAAGAAAAAGAAGCTGGACCATCTTCTTACACCATATACAAGAATAGATTCGAAATGAATTAAAATCTTAAATGGAAGACCTGAAACCATAAAACTTCTAGAAGAAAACATAGGCAGTAAACTCTCTGATATTACTAACAAGAATTTCTTTTCAGATATATCTCCTCAGGCAAGGGAAACAAAAGAAAAAATAAACAAATGGGACTTCATCAAACTAAAAAGTTTTTGTACAGCAAAAGAAACCATCAACAAAACAAAAAGACAACCAACTGTTTGGGAGAAGATATTCGCTAATGAGACATCTGATAAGGAGTTAATATCCAAAATTTATAAAGAACTTATACAACTCAACAACAAAAAGATCAAACAATCCAATTAAAGAATGGGCGGAGAACTTGAACAGATACTTCTCCAAAGATGAAATACAGATGGCTAACAGACATATGAAAAGATGCTCAAGGTTGCTAATCATCGAAGAAATGCAAATTCAAACCACAATGAGTTATCACCTCACACCTGTCAGAATGGTTATCATCAATAAATCAAAAAACAACAAGTGTTGGCGAAGATGAGTCGAAAAGGGAACCTTCATTCATTGTTGTGGGACTGCAAATTGGTACAGCCGCTATGGAAAACAGTATGGAGGTTCTTCAAAAAATTAAAAATGGATATACCTTTTGACCCAGTAATTGCACTTCTGGGTATTTATCCAAATAAAACCAAAACGATAATTCGTAAAGATCTATGCACTCCAATATTCATGGCAGCACAATTTTCAGTAACCAAGATATGGAAGCAACCTAAATGCTCATCAACAGACGATTGATTAAAGAAGTATCTAAGGAACAAAAAGAACAAACTAATCAAAAACAGACTCACAAATATAGTGGCAATTTGGTGACAGACAGAAGAAAGGGGGATTGGGAGGCTGGGAGAATGAGGCAAAGGGTTACAGAATTCAAATTAGTAGTTGATAATTGGCATGGAGATGGGGAGCATTGCAGAGGGAATGCAGTTAGCATTAATATGATGGCTAAGTGGAGGGCCAGGGGAGGGAGGGAGGAATTGGGGGGATCATTTTATGAACACTATAGATGTCTAACCAATGTACTGTATACTTGAAACTAATTTAAGTAAATAAATTTATAAATAATAATAATAATAATTATCCTCAGTTCATTCATTCTTGTATAACCAACACTTGTTTGTCTTGATCATGCCAGTATCTCATAAATTCAGTTATTCCTTAGAGTTCCCTGAAACTTCCTTCCATTCAAAGGTATGATCTGAAAGTTTATTCTCATAAACTTGTTTTAAAACTAGTCAGGAGGTCTCTCCATGAATCTTTCTGTAGATGAGACATATTTGCAAAAGCATCAGAATGAAACAACTGTCTAGAAATGACAAAACTTAAAATGACATGGTTATAGGTCTGATATAATACAATTGACAAAGAAAATGTTTTCGACCATAAAATTTTAAGATAACAATTATAACTACAAATGAAATTATATCAGAACTTTGTAGATTCTTGAAGATGTTTATATAATCTCTAGAACATCCATTTTAGTATTAAGAATATATGTATACATTTATAAAATAACTATTACTTATTTGACAAAGCTTCTCATATAGTTTTTGCTTATCAAATAGACAACTAGTTAAATTTTCTCTTTTATGAGAAGAAAGAGAGAGAGAAAATCTTTGAGGTATTCTGGGGCCCATTGGAATAACCAAAAGCCATTTCCAGGTTAAGAAAAAATCTCCTTTTAAAATTTGAACCATGGGAAGGTTGTCAAACATGCTTAACCAAAAAGATCATATATCATTATAAAACAGTATTGAATTATTCATTTACCCAAAGTGACAATAAAAAATATCAAATATAAATACAGGTTAGCAAAACTTTAGTTTTAAGGATTGAAAGATTGTTATCTTAAGGAATCAAAGACCTGATTAAGACAATATAAAATACAGAAAACTGTTTTAATAAAACAGAATCATTGCTTTTCCAGAGCAGAAAAACAAATACAGGAAAAATTTGAATCAGCTCATTTTTGATACTTAAATTCATTTACTTAATTTGATTTCTATCGTATTTCGCTTAACTATATATAAAATTTCCTCTCCATATTTTTTTCACAAACCTTCTATAATTTTCCTAGTTCCTTTGTAGGTTGCCTATTCTTACTCATTCAGAAATAACCAACATTAGGACAAACCACTTGCCTTTAACTCTCTAAAAATATATCTCTGTACCTCATATCTTACATTAGAAAAATATGCATTTTCTTTCCATCTTAATTAGAATTCTTAACACCTAAAAACCTTAATTTCTAGTGAAAACTAAAAAGTAAGCAACTAGTGTGGGACTGCACATTGGTACAGCCACCATGGAAAACAGTATGGATGTTCCTCAAAAAACTAAGAATTGATCTACCATATGATCCAGCAATCCCTCTACTATGTATTTACCTCAAAGACTGGAAAACTCATATCTGAAAGATATTTGTACACCGATGTTCTTAGCAGCATTATTCCCAGTGACTGGGACATGGAAACAACCAAAGTGTCCTATGATAGATGATTGGATAAAGAATCTGTGGTACGTATACACAATGGAATATTACTCAACCATAAGAGATGAAATACTGCCATTTTCAACATGGATTGACCTTGAGACAATCATGCTAAGTGAAATAAGCCAGATAGAAAATGTTGAGAACCACATGATATCACCTATATGTGAGATATAAACCTAAAAGCAACAAATGGACAAGACAAACAAACAGAGACTCATGGACATGGACTATAGACTAGTGGTTACCAGAGGGGAGGGGGGAGGGGGAAGGGAGTAGGAAGACGGGGTAAAGGGAGTCAAATATGTGGTGACAGAAAGAAATCTAACTATGGGAGGTGAACACACAGTGTAAATACATATATATGTGCCTTACTGTTGAAGTGTACAATTGAAACTTATTGGATTTCATTAACCGATGACACCATAAAAAATAAATAAAAATTAAAAATTTAAAAAAAGAAAAATTAAGCAACGCGTATTCTTGAGATTGACAAATGCATTTCATAATCTTTAGAAACATAGGTTTTCATTAGCAAATATATTAACAATTTTTTAAAAAATATTTAATAAAGTATAAGACATTCATTAATGGACCCAAATTTTTCTTTTAGCCTTTGTAATAAGCCAAAGGTAGGTAAACTTAGATTCATCAAACGATGTTTCAGTATTTTGTTATTTCAAAACAAATGAATAATCTTTGTTGCTGTTTTAATATTTTTTTATTTTGCAGTGACAGTTGGCATACAACATTTATTATTTTCAGGTGTACAACACGGTGATTAGACATTTATGTAACTTACAAAGTGATCATCCTGATAAATCTAGTACCCATCTGAAACTATACATAGTTATCATAATATTATTGACTATATATTCCTTATGCTATACTTTACATCCCATGACTATTTTGTAATTACCAATTTGTACTTCTTAATCCCTTCTCCTTTTTCACCCACCCCTCAATCCTGCTCCCATCTGGAAATCGTCAAAATGTTCTCCATATCTATGAGTTTGTTTCTGTCTTGTTTGTTTGTTTTGTTTTTTAGATTCCACATGTAAGTGAAATCATCTGGCATTTGTCTTTCTCTGTGTGATTCCACTCAGCATAATACTCTTTAGATCTACCCACGTTTTTGCAAATAGTAAGATTTTATTCCTTTTTATGGCTGATTAATATTCCATTATATATATTTTTATCCATTCGTCCATTGATGGACACTCAAGTTGTCTCCATATCTTGGTTATTATAAACAATGCTGCAATGAACATATGGATACACATGTCCCTTCAAAGTAGTGTTTTGTTTGGATAAATACCCAAAAGAGGGATTACTGGGTCCTTCCTTGTCTCTTGCTATATCCTTTGTTTTAAAGTCTATTTTGTCTGGTATAAATATTGCTAGGTTAGCTTTTTTTCTTTTTTGGTTCCATTTTTATGAAATATCTTCTTCCATCCCTTTCCTTTCAGTCTGCGTGTGTCTTTTCATCTGAAGTGAGTCTCTTGTAGGCAGCATATGTAAGGGTCTTATTTTCCTATCCATTCAGCCACCTTATCTTTTGATTGGAGCATTTAATCCATTTACTTTTAAAGTAATTGTTGATAGATATGTACTTATTGCCATTTTATTATTTATATTATTGATCTTTATTTCTTCTTCTTTTTAAGAAATCCCTCTAAAATTTCTTGTAATACTTACTGGTTTAGTGTTGATAAACTCATTTAGCTTTTTCTTGTCTGGGAAGCTCTTTATCTGTCCTTTGATTCTAAATGATAGCTTTGCTGGTTAGAGTAATGTTGGTTGTAGGTCCTTGCTTTTCATCACTTTGAATATTTTCCGCCAATCCTTTCTGGCCTGCAAAGTTTCTGTTGAGAAATCAGCTGACACTCTTATGGGAGCTCTTTTGTCAGTAACAAATTGCTTTTCTCTTGCTGCTTTTAAGATTCTCTTTGTCTTTAACCTTTGGCATTTTAATTATGATGTGTCTTGGTGCGGGCCTTCTTAGGTTCGGGTTGTTTAGGACTCTCTGTGCTCCCTGGGCTATATGTCTATTTCCTCCACCAGATTAGGAAAGTTTTCCTTCATTATTTCTTCATATAGGTTTTCAATCCCTTGGTCTTTCTCTTATCCTTCTGGTATCCCTATGCTGTGAATGTTGGTATGCTCAATGTTGTCCCAGAGACCCCCTTAAACTATCCTCATTTAATTGGATTTTTTTCTTATTGCTGTTCTGATCGAGTGTTTTCTACTATCCTGTTCTCTGAATTGCTGATTCAATCCTCTGCTTCATCTAATCTTCTGTTGATTCCCTCTAATATATTCTCAATTCAGTTATTGTATTCTTCATTTCTGACTTTTTTGTTGTTATATCTTCATTTATATGTCTTCTATCTTGTTGTTAGAATTCTCACTGAGTTCATCTGCTATTCCCCTAAGATTGTTGAGCATCTTTGTAACCAGTGTTTTGAACTCTATCTAGTAGATTGCTTGTCTCCATTTTATTTAGATTTTTTTCTGGGGCTTTCTTCTGTTCTTTCATTTGTGACTCCAGCCACCCTCTGTCTCACTCAACTGCAATCTCTGCTGGTTTTCACAGACAGAAATCATGGGGACTTCTCTTTCCAGCACTGGAACCCTGGGCTGGGGAGCTGGGTGTGGGGCCGGGACTCCTTGCTCCTTCAGGGTGAACTCTGCTACCAAGATATCCCTCCTAATTCTCAACAGCCACGTGTGGGTGTGGCATCAGTCCATTCTGCATCCCCTCCCCTCCTACCAGTCTTGAGGTGACCTCTTGTATATGTCCCTAGTTGTAGGATTTCTGTTTAGCTAGACTTTAGGTGACTTCCAATGATGGATGTTCTGTAGTTTAGTTGCAATTTTGATGTGGTTGTGAGAAGAGGCAAACACAGCATTTATCTACTTCACCATCTTGACTGGAAGCTCCACAATTGAATAATTTTTATCACTTAACTTAGTAAAATTCTAAAGTTTCAAGTTACCAAAATAATTTGTGAAACTATGTTTAAGTGTGTATACACATACACATATATGTATATACGTATATATATACATATACACACATATACCTATATATACATACTTATACATATATAACATAATTGTTACTGTAAAGTAGTATCTAAACCCTTTTATTTTAGTTATAACTATTCATTAGTTTTTAATAACTCTGAGATTTCAAAGTTAATTATTACCCAAGCTATTTTCTTGACAAATTTCATAACAGGTAAAATAAACTTATTTTGTAAACCCATGTAAAACAAAAATGCCATATTTAATGTTAATAACTACAAAAGACATGTCTATTTAACCAAACCAAACCTAAACTAACTTTAATATCAAATATGTTCCTAGACCACATGATCCTGAAAAACATTTGGGATAGTTTCTATTATATGTCTTAATTTTTATAAGCATTTAATTCTTTTAAGCCAATTAAATACTACAACCTAGTAATGTTATGCAGGACAGGGAGACTTTTCTCAAGTAGGGGGAGACAAAGTCCTGCACCTAGAGAAGAAGAGGTGATTCCCTTTGGTGGAGAGTGTAAAAAGAATTCAACACACATGCCAAAGTTAGAGTCGAAACAAAAGTTTATTAGAAAAGGACCAAAACTCCACAGAACCTGGTCTCCTCTCAGTGAGAAAGAGAGTAAAGAGTACCAAGAGAAAACATAGTAAGAGGGACCAAAAGAGACTGAGAATAAAGGCAGTGAGAGAGACCCCAGGTGTTTGGGGAATTCAGTTTATATATCATTCTTTAGTTCCTGTGAGTTACAGTTTAAAGACTTTGTTTACCTATTTCCTTTTATAAGGACATACAATGAGGAAGGGAAAGGGGAAGAGTATGTAGCATGAAAAGGTAAGAATATGTAGCCTGAATGTCCTGTTGGCTGTGCCCTGCCTTTGATCCATAGGTTCCCTATGGTTTTAGCCATAGAGCATGAATGATTTTATTTGTGTAAGACAGCCACTTAAAGACTCTGTTTTTCCTGTTTCCCCTTCACAGGTATGGGAAATGAGTTGTTAACAAACGCAGCAGAAATCTTTCTTTGTTCTACAGGTGCCCTCCTGGTCTGGCTGTAGAGCTGATCAGCATATTGCAATCTCTGAATGTAGCTTGATGTAACATTTTAATTCTCTTGCCTCTTCCCTATATTAGTAATACCATCTGGAGATAGAAAACACCATATCATATATAAACACACAAAAAAAGATATCACAAACAGATTGAAACATAAACAGAATGACATAATTGCAGAGAAGACACAAAATTTTTCATTTGTCCTTGACATTTTTAAGAAAGCTGAGGGAAGGGCAGGGATTGATCAGGCATGGGGGACTTTGGGTGTTTGTGTTTTAAAAATGCCCCCATTCCAGTTTTTTCCCCTTCAGAATGTAAGAGTGTTTGAAGAGAAGATCAAGTTAAAATGAGGCTGTTAGAGTCTTCTGATTTGTGTCCTTATAAAAAGAGAAAATCTGGGCATAGTGATACCAGAGATGCGTGAGATGAGAAAAGACCATGTGAGGACACTGAGAGAAGGTGATTATCTTCAAACAAAGGAGACGGTCTTCAAAAGAAAACGAACCTGTCAACATCTTGATCTTAGACCAAAAAAATGGGCAGAGGAACCCTTATACTCTGCTGGTGGGACTGCACATTGCTACAGCCACCATGGAAACAGTATGGACGTTCCTCAAAAAACTAAAATTGATCTACCATATGATCCAGCAATCCCTCTACTGGATATTTATCCCCAAAGACTTGAAAACCCATATCCAAAAAGATATTTTCACACCGATGTTCTTAGTAGCATTATTCACGGTGGCCAGGACATGGAAGGAAGCAACCGAAGTGTCCTGTGATAGATGATTGGCTAAAAAATCTATGATACATATATATAATGGAATATTACTCAGCCATAAGAAGAGATGGAATACTGCTATTTGCAACAACATGGATGGAAATCGAGATAATCATACTACGCTAAAGAAACCAGACAGAAAAAGTTGAAAATCACATGATATCACTTATATGTGGGATATAGACCTAAAAGCAACAAACGAGCAGGACAAACAGAGACTCATGGACATGGACTATAGGCTAGTGGTTACCAGAAGACTATAGACTAGTGGTTACTAGAGGGGTGGGGGAGGAGAGGAGAGGTAGACGGGGTAAAGGGGGTCAAGTATAGGGTTTAGGGGGAGGTTGAAGTGGTTTAAGGGGATCAAATATATGATAACTGAAGGAAACTGGATTTTGGGTGGTAAACACACAATAGAATATACAGATGTCAAATGATAATGTACACTTGAAAATTATATAATTGTATTAACCAATGTTACCCCAATAAACTTAATTTTTAAAAAAAATCTCTATAATTTATACCTTCTGTTACTAAACACATATATTTCTCTTTCAATCATAATAGGAATTCTTAACTCTCAGAGACCTCAATTTCTACTGGCAGTTGGAAAGTAAGTAATTAACATCCTTTAGATTGGCAAATTTATAAATATATTTTGTAACCTCTAGAAATATTTCATTTACCCTGGGCAGTTCTACAGATGTTGGGAAAAGTCAGGGGCAGGGTATGGCTTGCTGTAAATCTGAAAGAGTCAGAGGTTAGCATGACATCATCAATATAATGGTACAATTGTATGGTGGAGGGTTTAGCCCAGCCAGTCAAATCCTTAGCCACAAAACTGTGGCAAATAATGGGGCTATGGAGATACCCCATTTTTAGGGCAGTGGAGGTCCATTATTATCCTTCCCAGTTAAAGGTGAATTGATCTTGACTGTATGGGTGAATATTTTGAATGTGTCTTGGTCCCACAGAAAGTCATTCAGGAAAGGAGCCAAGGGTTGAGTGTGTCCTCCACTTGAGGTCCATTGCAAGGTGTGGACAGCCACCTGCCTGTCGAGCATGGGTTGGAATTTCTGCTCTGGTTTAAGCTGCTGCCACAGGGAGACCAGTACTGTATTGGGTTGTTATCAATTTTGGGGAGGTTGATCCCAGTTCTTATCATATCCATCTATAGTTGCTGTCTGGTCACCTTTACTGAGCCATCCTTACTTTCTACCTACACACCCACAATTGACTCTCTCTGTTTCCCCTGGACCCTTTGGGCCTCCTGTTTCTGCCTGGCCAGTTCAATTCCTCCCAGATGGGCAATAGCCTATGTTACCTCCTGGATTGTCCTCCCCACTAGGGTGTACAGGATGGGTACTAAATACAATAACAGGCCGGTGGGGCCATCTGGATAATGAGGTCCTGCATACGTGCAGTAAATGGCACTGCATTAGGACCTTCCAATGGTTTGATGTAAATAACATGACACATTCTCATCTCCTGAACACCTGCAGTTTCAACATAGACATCCAGCACTGTCGGGCCATTGGCAAATCACCTCCATCTGGCCAAGCCACACAGCAGCCCACCATGAGCCAATTCAGTAGCAACATATTTTCTGCATATTAGATTGCCTCATGTATGCATTGGTGCAAAAAAGGGTGGATGGTGACAGAGGCCATCCGGGTCAATTTATCCCCAGACAATATTATGCTGTCTGCACTGGTGTCCCAGAGGCAAAGTAGCCACTCCATGATGGACTTTGATCCTTTCTGGAGGAACCTGGCAGCCAGCTCTACCAACTCCATCGATGTCTATGGCCAGTTGGAGGTGTGTAGATGTTTAAGGGGAGGAGACAGGTCCCTTGGATTCTGCCCCTCTTGTTGAGTCTTCAGTTTCTGAACAATTACCAGGAAGGTCTGAAATACACATGTTGCTTCCTCTGGGAGGGACACCTCTATTTCTTCATCTGACTAATTTTCTGCTGTGGGATCCCACTTACTTGGGTTCCATTCAGACTGTGCACTTACTGCCGTATATGAGCTCTCATTAGCTTCTGTCCCCAAACTTTTACAAAGCAACAGGCTAGGTCCTGAAGCTGTTCACTAGTCTGTAGCAAGGATATTCTGTCATCCCAGAATATCCTTGCTATTGACCTGTGTGACTCACAGTTCTCTTTCTAGCCTTACTTCCTCTTCCACTTTCTTCACCCTTTTCTCAGCCTGCAACTCTTTAGCGGTAGCCTCACACAGCACCCGAAGAAGGGGCCAGCCCACTGTGGCTGCTATGGTCCACAGCTCCTTCTTTTTTAAAGAACACAATTCACTTACTTTCAATAAAACTTGTAAGAGGTCCATAGGCATGTTGGGGGCATCCCCTCTTTCCCTTGGTGGGCCCCAAGAATCTAAAAGTCTTGCTAACTCAAACAACATGGACCCAGAGGCCCACTCTGGGATTCTCCCAGCAGACCCCCACCAGGCATGTTCCCCACCTCACTCGAAGCTGACTCAACTGGAGTACTTTCAGGAATATCCTGCCGGCTACACCAATTGTAACTCAGGAGCCCCAAACCTGGAACTTACACCTGGGTTTGGGTATTCCAGCAAAACCACCAGCAGGACCAGAGGAGAAATATTGTTTATTACTCACAAGGCAGGAATGCTTCAACAGCAGCCAGTTGAAGCTGCAGGAATAAAGCTGCTGCTGACTAAGTGCAAGCAGTTTTCTTATGCACACAGCAGAGGGAGAGGTTATCTCATTGGGGGAGTAGCCATCTTCTCCTACGGATGGGAGCAAGGTGTGCTGCTTGGTTACAGGAATAGATAACATCCATGGGAGCAGCAGAAAATGTCCTTGGGTGAAGGCACTGCTGAAAGCTCCTTGGCTGCTGGCTGGGCAGCTATAAGTCTTCTGAGTATGTGGAGGAGCTATGTTTTGAGTTAACCCTAGATCAGTTGGTAAAGGTGAGGGGAAATAGAAACTTGGAGAGAGCAAAGCCAAGTCTCCCAGCATTTTAGGCCCTGGTCATGCCTACGCAAGCACTTCAGGCATGCCTGGTGCTTTGCAGTAGTTGGAGCCATGACATAGCTAGCAAGGGCCCAGGAGACATTTAACCCAAATAATGAAAGGCTTTAAACAGGCTCAGAGAACATGGCCAACTCTCAATTATCCATGGGCTAATAACTACTGGATTATTCCCAAATTTTTTTTATTTTTTGTTTTAAATTCAAACCTGGTTTTAACCTCTTCTGCACACTACCTCCTTCCTCCTCCTACCATCTCCTCCTAGGCAGCCTACATCTTCCAGAAATGCGTGACAATTCTTGAGTCAAAGAGGCCTTGCCAGGCTTGTACCTGCACCTTGCTGAAGTCAGGGTTCTCAGAGATGAAGCCTGAAGCACCTGGTTTAAGACCTGCCTCATCTGTCCATAGAAAATCTCTTAGGGGATGAGCCAGGGGATGGCTGGGACTCTAGGCTCTCCATGCAGTGCCTGAAAGTGTGGGATGAGATGAAGGCACAAAAAGAAAATGAAAGGGAATACTAAGTTATTGAGTTCTTGTCACATGCTATACAAATATTTTCTCTTTTCAAGCTTTCTTCACAAACCACCCTAAGAATTAGCATGTATTAACCCCATTTTACAGGTGAGGAAACTGAGACTTAAAGGGGGAAGAAACTTCAGTCAAGGTCATAGACAAGTGGGAGGTGAATTCTAAATCCAAGTTTCTCTGAGTTCTATGTTTGTTTTTGCCAGTATATCTTCTTTTTCTTAAGAGCCTTTCAAATCACAAAGAAGCTCTCTTTAATGTATCTTTTTTCTTTTCTTTTTGCTTTATTTTTTCCAACCTTTCAATTTTTTTTCTTGTTTCTTACCTACTTTCCATTCTTTTATCTTCCTTCCACTCTTACTTTTCAAATACATTCATTTCTTACCATTGCTGATCTCACTGTAAGAATTTGAGAAATCAAGTGGCTTATAACCCCTGTTCTCTAGGTATTCCCAGTGTAATGCCCATAGTACAGGATCACATGAGATACCAATAAACGTACCCGGCTGCTTCTAGCACAGCATAAGGAAAAGAAAACATGAGATAGAAATCTGGAAACCTAAGTCTCAGTCTCTGCTTTTTCACTTACTGTGTGACCTTGGAAAAATCACATAACTTTTTTGAGCTTATCTAGAAATCCTTATTTAGAAAATGGAGACAATAAAACTTGGTCGGCATGCTTCACAGTGAGTTGTAAGGTAAGGGATGTCAAAGTTCTTTTTAACCTCTGAAGTTATATCAAGTTGTAAGGCCTAGTTTTATACACACACACACACACACACACACACACACACACACACACACACACTTGCCTAATACCTTTTGTTCTTTTCTGCACTTCCTTTCTAAACTCTCTCAGTCCAAAAAGGACTTGAGACACCTATTCACACAACATGTGTTGTTTGGCCTCACAACACACAATACATATATGGAAATATACACATTCACACATTGTACACACAATATTTCTACACATGTGTTAATATTAATACTCATATAAATATACATAACTATTTATATACTCGCCACTCCTACTTATATATTTTACTACTCACGGTGTAGATAGGTATTTGCATTTATTCTGTGCATTTATTATTATTATCCTGCACTCTTACCCCACCGCTCACCTCCTTCCAAGCAAGATATCTGATAATTGGATCCTTCTATCTCAGTGTTGCATGAAGCATCTCCACAAAGTGTTAAACTAAAGCTACATGGTTCCTTTCATCTCTGTCTGGGTACTCCCTCTTCCCATATTGCCCCTCTCTGCCCCTGCACAAAGGAGAAAAGTACCACACAGGGTTCAAGCCTATACTTGAGCATAGGACTGACTGTGAAAGGGTTTCAGTCTAAAATAGAACCAGAGGATAGGAAATGGAGAGTCTCACGCATGTGCCCTAGAAAAATAAAACTTAACTGAGAGGGTGATTTCCTGTAAATGCCTGATTTTAAAAAAACTGAGACTTATCCCCTCAGCAATGAACATCCACCAAGAATCTCTTCCTATCAAGCCAATGAACTACATCCTGGACTCTGGCTGAGCTTCCCCACTTTTATACTCCTTGCCCATAAAAACAGCCCACACAAACCTTCAATGAGCTCACTTGTAGCTTGCTACAGCATGCATTTTCCAAATTGCAATTCCTCTACTATTCTCAAATAAACTCAATTTCAAGTAATTGGAGCTTGCCTCAGTTTACTTCTTTATTTAGGTTGACAGAAGCATCTCCTAGGATCCTGTCCATTTCCTGACAATGAAGAAATTCTAAGATGTCCTAAATTAAATTACAGCAGGCAAGAGAGTGGAAGCCATTAATCAATTAACTCCAAAAAGGGGTTTGTCAGTTAACAACTGCAATGCAAAACCAACACTCCTTAGTGTAACTTCCAGGTGGCTATTTCTGATATTATATGAAAAGAAAAAGAATAGCCAGGTGTCACTGAATCCCAGGAGCCTCCCCTTTTTGCCTATAAATTCTGTTGCAGACTCCACTGTGCCTATTTCAGAACTAACCCTGCTTCAGCTTCTCCTACCCCCTTTGTATATAGCTAATGTAAATCTTTTCAAAATGGCTTATATCTTTCTCCACCCTATGTGATGTATAAAAATGCTCGCAAAACTCTGGGATGATGGACATGGTATCTTTCCTACATAGCCATGCTGCTGGTGGTTTAGACTCCATGCCCCAAGACCCATTTTTTATTTCTCTAGCAATGGCCTAATAAACCTTTTCTTTTAAAAAGACTTTCAGCTGTGGAAGATAATTTTGTTGTTGTTTAACATTCTCTTCTATCTCACTCACCCTCAGGAAAGTCACATTTCCCATGAAACTGGGCTTTGCAGACCCTCAGTCATAGAGAATGGGAGGATCTACCTGTAGTCCTTTGAGTTTATTCCACAGGCAGCCAGAGCAAGGCCCCAAACTCCAGAGGGGTCTGAGTCTTAGAAAGAGCTGGCCAGCCATTCATCCAGTCAAATTTCCCCACTCTGTCTCCTTTCTTTAATTACACAGCAAGTTTTAATCAGTCATTCCTACCCTTGGTCAGGTCAGTCAGCTAATTAGAGAGTTGTTTTATTTGCAGAGGTTGTTAGCAAGTTAGTCAACCAGCCAGTGTTGATTGCTCAGTTTATCAGTGAATGAGTCAGGCCTAATGAGTCAGGCTTTAGTAGGTCAGCACCAGTTAATTGAACAGCACATTCCAACTCATTGGAGGGTAGCAGAATGTCACCCCAAAATATGCCCCTTTGGCATAATAATTATTTTGAGCAACTGCAGACACAAGAGAAGCTCTGAAAACAGAATAGAAGTAACCCTTTTGTAAGGAAAATTTACATTAGAAAGGGGGCCTGTACCAGGAAGAAAACTATTACCAGAGATAACTTTTTCATCTGAGAGACTTACCTGCATAGCAAGGCATGTCTTGTTTATCACACATTTCCTCCTTTTACATTCCTGTGAGCTGCTTTCCTCCCCTTTGAAGTCCCAGGCCTGTATCCTCTTCCTTAACATAGGATTGTATATAAGCCTCAAATGCTTGGGTGACTTTTGGATCTCCTATCTTTGTTCCCCCTGTATGTACATAATTCAATTTGTTTTTCTCCTGTTAATTTGTCTTATGGCAATTTAATTATTAGACCAGCCACACAACCTAAAAGGGAAGAAGGGAAAATTCTTCCTCCCATACATCATCAGTCTGTACTATCAGTTGGTTACAGTTAGTTAATTGGTCGTTTCCTAGTCAGGATCTAAGCCAGCCAGTCAGTAATGTTCAGCTAAATTTGTTAGGGTTAATCATTGAATCAGGATGAGGAGTTAGTTAGAGGATCAATCCAAAGAATTCTTCCATTCAGTAAATTGAGTTGTTAGTGAGATTGTGAGTTAGCTATTCAGTCAGCCAGCTGGTTGGTCAGCTGGGGATTGCTCACCTGTGTATTGGGTGGTGTGATATTGTGATTTATAATAAGAAATATGTATTTGGTCTTCCTCCCCATTTCTAGCACAGAACTCCTAAACCCCTTCGAATTTCCTAACCAATAAGCACAATAAAGATGTCTTGATATTCATAAGAAACCCCTTTTAACCACACCTGAGTTTATGTTAATGAAATGACTTATGGAAAGTATCAAAGAATGGGGCTGGTTACCAGGGGAACCAACCATATGATTAGAGGGCTGGAAATTTCAGTCCCCGTCACCTCCGACCTACAGGGAAGGAGAGTGGCTGGAGATTCAATAGATTAGCCAATGGCCAATAATTTAATTAATCATGCCTTTGTGATGAAGCCTCCATAAAAACCTAAAAGAATGGAATTTGGAGAGCTTTTAAGTAGTTGAACACCTGGATATTCTGGGAGAATGATGTGCTCAGAAAACATGGAAACTCCATGCCCTTTCCCACAAATCTTTCCCTATGTATCTCTTCCATCTGGCTGTCCCTGAATTATACCCTTTTATCATAAACTGGTTATCTAATAAGTGAAATGCTTTCCTGGGTTTTTTGAACTGCTGTAATAAATTAATTGAACCTGAGGATAGAGTCGTGAGGACTTCTATAGCCAGTGAGTCAGAAGCACAGGGGATAACCTGGACTTGCAACTAGCCTCTGAAGTGGCAGTTGGGGGACAGTCTTGTGGGACTGAGAACTTAATTTATGAGATCTGATGTTATCTCTAGGTAGATAATGTCAGAATTGAGTTGAATTATAGGACACCCAGTTGGTGTTGGAGAATTACTTGCTGATATAGGAAAAGAATACAAATCAAAGATGGGTTTATCCTAAAGCAATCTTATTGCTACAGGATCTCCCGTGGTGGCAGGAAGCAGGAGGCCAGAAATTGTCATCTCTTGATCTTCCAGAGAAGACTTGAGTTTGCTAGGAAAGGACCCCTGTGACTAGTAAGGAGGAACAATTAGAAAGAACAGGTAGAAGGTGGCCCAAGGAAGGGTCAGAGGGAAGCGAAGGGGTGTAAATAGAAAAAGGGGCTTGCTCCCAAGCATGAAGTAGGAAAGAAACAGGAAGATCCTGAGCCATTAGGCCTGGACTCTGTGGCCTGATCTCTGAAGAATGGACCCAGTCAGCTCGGGAACAAGTGTCCCACACCAGGCAGGTATCTGAGAAGTACTTCTCATTTCAATTTAATAACCGTTGGCTTAGAGTTGGGAGCCAGCCCACCCAGAGGAGAAGCATCTCCTTCTTGGACATTACCCTCAAGTTCCTGTTCAGTTGCTAAAGCTCCAAGCAGCAGACAAAATCCCTCAGAGCAGAAAAAAAGCAAGGGAAAAGGCCCCCTTCTCCAAAAGCAAAGTGGTAGGGGGCTACCTGAGAGCAGCAATAGCAAGGCAGGCCTCCCAAAGATTTGAGGTGTTCAAGATGTCTTGAGGCTCCTGTTCCACCACCATCTGTGAGAAACAATGGGTCAGGAAAACTCAGGCTAAAGAAAGGGTGATCTCTGTGTCTAAGACTTTCCAGGCAAAGGATTTTATAGGCTCCCCAGCTCCTATGCCTTGGCTGACATCTTCCCGAACAGCAAATTGCATTACAGCCATCATCAGCTGCTGATGTAGTATAAAAGACAAGATTAGGCTCACGAAGATGGAGGAAGAGAAAATACACATTTAGTGAGCTCCTACTGCGAATCATTAAAATCAAAGATTCACTAATGAGGGCACACAAGTCTCAATGGCAAGTAAATTGAGTGGTTAAAGAGTGGCTTTCTGATCCAAACTGACTAGGTTCAAATCCCAGCTCTACCACTTGCTAGCTGAGCAACTTCAGGCAATTGACTTGCCCTCTCACTGCCTTTACCCCCTTCATCTATAAAGTGGAGATGACAATAACATGTACCTCAAAAGAATGTTGTAAAATTCAAATAAGTTAACTTGCATCAATATTTAAATAGGTGCCTGGCACTCAATAATCATCCAGTACAGTAGCTTCTATTTTCACATATTGTTTGCCAGGTAGGTTTCCAAGAAATCAAACAGTAAACATGATGCATCTTCTTGAAAAAATAATTTTCCTCCATGGTGAATAATTGTGAGACATTGTTTTAATATTAAACAGAATATTTTGGACTAGAAATTTTTCATGAATCTTAAGATAAAACATGACATTTTAAGGAAACTTAGGGCTTGCAACAGAATAACTTCTCAAACTCTCCCTCAGACCTTGCCTGCTTATTCTGTACTGTGTGTCCCCCGGGCCAAACATGATGTTTATCACTTAGAGGGCACTTGATAAATATTTGCAAAATGATTGAATGAATCAATATTCATTGATTCAATCATTTGTCTGTCTCTAACTGAAGTTTTGAGGAACTTTAAATCCTCAGACAGGCCTACAAAATATTATACATTATAATTACCCTTACTTTAGATATTAGGAAAGCAAAACTAGTTAAGTTTTGGTTCCCCCTCCCTCCATGCCTCTCATGGTGGGACAAGGGACAACCTGCCTGTGTTTGGGACCCATGTCTACCCAATGGTTTGACCTTGGGCAAATCACTTAGACTAAAAGCCTTTATTTCCTCAGCTATAAAACAGAAGAGAAGCTCTTCTGCCCATGATAGTTGTGGAGATCAAGAGAAGTGTGTGAGAAAGTGTTTTATAAACAGCTAAAGCAGTGTACATGTATGAAAATTATAATTTGCTTATAATCCATAGATTTATTATTATGCAGAGAGGGCAAGTGGGTGATTTTTGAACTGTATTGCAAATGAGTTAAGAGACTAAGTTCTGAAATCAGACTGCCTGGGGTTTGAAACCCACTGCTGACACATGTTGTATGATTTTGGGAATGTTGTCTACTTGCTTTAGCCTTATTTTTTTCCATTTGTAAAATGGTTATAATTATGATCCCTACCTCATAGGGTTGCTATGAGGGAAAAAAAAAAAATGGTAGTTTATATAATAATATCTAACTTCTTAAGTGCCAGGCACTATGCTCAGCACTTCTTATTTTTCTTGAGCTATAAATTAGAAAAAATTGAGGCACAAAGAGGTTAAGTTACTTGCCCAAGGCCACACAACTCGAAAGTGGCAGAGCTGGATTCCAATTCAGACCATCTGATTTTAGAGCCTAAGTTCTTACCTGTCCTGCTGGCTTAGTGAATGTCCAGCATTCAATAAAATATAGTTATTATTACTCTTAACAATCATAATTATTTCTGAAAAGACAGAATCCCAGAGGAATTAAAATCAGAGACTAGAGTATGTCAATGTAAGAAAAGTTCAAACCTGTAGACAATTCTTATAAGAGTTTATTTGAGCCAAACTGACATATGCCAGGGAGCAAGATATCAAATGCTCTGGAGAATGACAGTTTTTCAGTTTCTTTTATGCATTTGAGATTAAGGAGGGAACGGGAAGTTAAGGAAAATTACTCGAGGATGAGAAAAAACAAGGAGGGATTAGATTACAGGATAGTTAACAAGATTATGTTCTCCCTTTAGGGTGATTAGGGTTTATTTCAAAGGTGTATTAACTTAGATGCACGGAAACAATGCACAGGGCTTGCTTAAGGCAAAAATAAGCCTTTCAGTAAAAAAGTTATAAGCCTGGGACTTGACTACTCACCATGACCAGCCCAGTTAGGAAGTTATGATCAGATCACCCTGTGAAGTCATTATCCCTGGGGTGATGTGAAATCTGTCGTCACCCCAGTGGCATAGGGGAGGAGTAGGCAGTTCTGTAGTGTTGTGTGGTATATTTGTCAGAGCCCGAGAGTACTGCTGACCCAGAAGGTTCGAGGTGTGACTGTAGCTGGAAGAATGCACAAGAGGCAGACAGGAGGATGAAACGACAGCATCTAACTTTACTGTGCAGAGCACACTTCTATTGGAAAATGCAGTTCTGTTGTGGGAGCAGTCTATTGCCCGGGGCATGCAGTCTTGCACGCACTTCTTCTGCTCCCTTTTCTGTGCTCCCCTTCTGCTCTTCCCTTCTCTATCTCCTTCTGCTCTCCCCTTCTCTATCTCCTTCTGCTCTCTATCTCTTCTCTGCTCTCCAGGAGGCTGAGCACACAAATGACATTCAGCCACACATGCGTGATACAATAAGCTGAAGTATGTTTACATATTTTCTAAGTCTGGGGTCCTATTCCTAGCCGTGGGGCTGGATCACAGCCAGACTTTGGATCACAGCCAAACCTTGGATCACAGCCAGACCTTGGGCCAATTAGGCCTGGTGCCTACTGTATTGTTCCTCGGTTCTTCCCCATCGAGGCAGCAAAGAATTACAGGTCGGTGAGATTTAGGAAAAATAAGATTTATTGAAAATATATTTAGAAGAAGTGTGCTCTCCACACTAAGGAAGGTTGCAGCCCTGTGGAATTTGGGAGGTAAAGAGATAAGATAAGAGTATATTCCCTTCTGCAACAATGCAGAAGTAGGAAGGTCTGTTTATATTTGGTACATGATGGGAGAGCCTAGATGATCCGTATGTGAGGTCACCTTGACTAACAGTTGGCTGCTATATAACACTTTACCTGCTGCACATGTGCTGACCCAGAATTCAGTCTGTTATAATTAGATTCATGAACTTCTAGGTATAGTCATGAGATTATGATGATGGTATAATAAAGCTGAAGTTATAGGCAGTACCTTCTGCATATGCGTTCGTAGCTGGTTTAGTCAGCAGCTTTTATGGCCTTAGTGCTCTAGGATTTGGGGTAATTTGTAACCCTAAAAGGAGGTGTTTCTGAGAGGTCATTAAGGAAGGTCTTCAAGGGAAGTTTCTGTGATTACAGAGCTAGGCCATTACTCCTATCGCTCATGCCAAACTAACAACTTAACAAAGTTAATTTCCAAAGAGCTCCTTTTTACATCTACAACTAACAACAATTTCTTTTCATTTTTAATTATTTATTTATTTTTTATGGTGACAGTGGTTAACTAAATCCAATAAGATTCACCTGTACACCTTAACGGTAAGGCATATATATATATATATATATATTTTTTTACACTGTGTGTTCACCTCCTACAGTGAGATTTCTTTCTGTCACCACATATTTAACCCCCTTTACCCCATCTACCTCCCCCCTCCTCCCCCACCCCCTACCCTCTGATAACCACTAGTCTGTAGCCCATGTCCATGAGTCTCTGTTTGCCCTGTTCGTTTCTTGATTTAGAATTATATCACACATATAAATAATATCATGTGATTTTCAACTTTTTTCCATCTGGCTTATTTCACTTAGCATGATTATCTCAAAGTCCATCCATGTTGTTGCAAATGGCAGTATTTCATTTTTTCTTATGGCTGAGTAATATTCTACTGTATATATGTACCATGGCTTCTTTAGCCAATATCTATCATAGGACACTTTAGTTGCTTCCATGTCCTAGGCACTATGAATAATGCTGCTATGAACATTGGTGGGCCAATATCTTTATGGATATGGGTCTTCAAGTCTTTGGGGTAAATACTCAGTAGAGGGATTGCTGGATCATATGGTAGATCAATTCTTAGTTTTTCGAGGAAATTCCATACTGTTTTCCATAGTGAATATATCAATTTGCAGTCCCACCAACAGGGTATGAGGGTTCCTTTCTCTCCGCATCCTCTCCAGCATTTGAAATTACTTGTCTTGTTGATTATAGCTATTCTAACAGGTGTGAGATGGTATCTCATTGTGGTTTTGATTTGCATTTCCCTAATAGCTAGTGATGTCGAGCATCTTTTCATATATTTGTTGGCCATTTGTATGTCCTCTAGAGAGAAGTGTCTGTTCAGGTCCTCTGCCCATTTTTTGATTGGATTATTTTGTTGTTGTTGTTGTTATTGAGATGTATGAGTTCTTTGTATATTTTGGATATTAGGCCCTTATCGGAGGTGTTGCCTGCAAATATATTTTCCCATTTGGATGGTTGCCGGTTGCCTCTTTAACATGTTGATGATTTCTTTGGCTGAGCTGAAGCTTTTTAGTTTAATGTAGCCCCATTCATTTATTTTAGCTTTTATTTTTCTTGCTTTTGAGGTCAAATTCATGAAATCTTCTTAAGTCCAAGATCCTTGAGTTTAGTTCCTATGTTTTCTTCTATGCATTTTATTGTTTCAGGTCTTATATTTAGGTCCATAATCCATTTTGAGTTAATTTTGGTGTGTGGTGATAGACAACAGTCCAGTTTCATTCTTTTGCAGGTGGCTTTCCAGTTTTCACAGCACCATTTATTAAGGAGGCTTTCCTTTCTCCACTGTATGTCTTTGGCTTCTTTGTCAAAAATGATTTACCCATATAAATATGGGTTTACTTCTGGACTCTCGATTCTGTTCCACTGATCCGTGTGTCTGTTTTGCTGCCAATACCATGCCGTTTTGATTACAGTCGCTTTGTGGTATAATTTGAAGTTGGGCAGAGTGATGCCTCCAGCCTCTTTCTTTTTTCTCAGAATGGCTTTGGCAATTGGGAGTCGTTTGTGCTTCCATATAAATCTGATGATTTTTTGTTCAATTTCTTTAAAAAATGCAGATGAGATTTTGATGGGGATTGCATTAAATCTATATAACATTTTAGGTAATATGGTCATTTTAACTATGTTAGTTCTTCCAGTCCAAGAACATGGAATATATTTCCATTTCTTTGTATCTTCTTCGATTTCTTTTAATAGGGTCTTATAGTTTTCATTACATAGGTCCTTCACTTGTTTCATTAAATTTATTCCTAGGTATTTTATTCTTTTTGTCGCCATTGCAAAATGAATTATTCTTTCCATTTCTTTTTCTGACACTTCATTATTGGAGTGTAGGAAAGTTATGGATTTTTGAACGTTTATTTTATGTCCAGAGACTTTACTGTATTTGCTTATTGTTTCTAGTAGTGTTCTTGTTTAGTCTTTAAAGTTTTCTTTATAGAGAATCATGTCATCTGCAAATGGTGACGGTTTGACTTCTTTGTTTCCTATTTGCATGACTTTTATATCTTTCTCTTGCCTGATTGCACTCGCTAGGACCTCCAATGTTATATTGAATAACAGTGGCTATAGTGGACAGCCTTGCCTTGTTCCTGATCTTAGAGGGAAGGTTTTTAGTTTTTCACTATTAAGTATAGTGTTGGCTGAATATTTATCATATATGGGCTTTATTATGTTAAGGTACTTTCCTTCTTTATCAATTTTGTTAAGTGTTTTGATCATAAATGAATGCTCTATCTTGTCAAAGCCTTTTTCTGCATCTATTGATAGGATCATATGATTCTTATTTTTTAATTTGTTTATGTGATGTATCACATTAATCGATTTGCATATGTTGAACCATCCCTGTGCTTCTGGGATGAAGCCCACTTGATTGTGGCGTATAATCTTTTTAATATGTTACTGTATTTGGTTCGCTAGTATCTTATTTAGGATTTTTGCATCTGTGTTCATGAGAGATATTGGTCTGTAGTTTTCTTTTTGTGTGTTATCTTTACCGGGTTTTGCTATCAGGGTAATATTGGCCTCATAAAATGCGTTGAGAAGTATTGCCTCCTCTTTGATTTTTTTAGAGAGACTAGGTATTAAATCTTCTTTGAATGTTTGATAGAATCCACTGGTGAAGCCATCTCATCCTGGACTTTTACTTTTTGGTAAGTTTCTGATGATTGTTTCAATTTCCATACTGCTGATAAGACTATTCAGATTTTCCAGTTCTTCTTGATTCAGTCTAGGAAGGTTCTATTTTTCTAAGTACTGATCCATTTCTTCTAGGTCATTAAATTTGGTGTTATATACATTTTCATAGTATTCTTGTATGATCTTTTGTATTTCTGCGATGTCAGTCGTAATTTCCTTTCTTTCATCCTTGATTTTGTTTATTTGTATCCTTTCCCTTTTTTCTTTAGTGAGTCTAGCCATGAATTTGTCGATTTTATTAACCTTCTCAAAGAACCAGCTCTTTGTTGTATTTATTTTTTCTATCGTTATTTTTTGTTTTCAATTTCATTTATTTCTGCTCTAATTTTCATTATTTCTTTCCTTCTGACTTTAGGCTTCATTTGTTCTTCCTTTTCTAGTTTTTTGAGATAAAGCGTTAAGTTGTTAATTTGGGCTCATTCTTGTTTTTGGAGATAGGCCTGCAATGATATGAACTTTTCTCTTATGACCGCTTTTGCCATGTCCCAAAAGTTTTGGTATGTTGTACTATCATTATCATTTGTTTCTATGTATCTCTTAATCTCTCTTTTTATTTTTTCTCTGAGCTAGTTATTTTTCAGTAGCATGTTGTCTAATCTCTGTGTATTTGTGTTTCTTCCTGCTTTCTTTCTGCAGTTGATCTCTAGTTTCAAGGCATTATGATCAGAGATTAAGGTTGGTATGATTTCAACACTCATATTTGTTGAGGCTATAGGCTATCTCTGTGTCCCAGTATGTGGTTGATTCTTGAGAATGTTCCATGTGTACTACAGAGGAATGTATAAGGAGCTGTTTTGGGTTGGAAGGTTCTGTAAATATTCATTATCTCCAGTTGACCTAATGTGTCATTTAAGAATGTTATTTCCTTATTGATTTTCTCTTTGGATGATCTGTCCATATCTGACAGTGGGATATTTAGGTCCACTACTATGATAGTGTTGGTCTGTTTCTCCCTTTATTTCTGTTAGTAATAGCTTTACATATTTCTAGGCTCTGTGATTGGGAGCATAGATATTAATAAATGTTATGTCTTCTTGGTGCATATTTGCCTTTATCATTATGAAGTGTCCCTCTGTATCTTTCTGTACTTTTTAAATTTTGAAGTCTATTTCATCCGATATTACTACCACTACTCTTGCTTTTTCCTGAATGCCATTTGCTTGAAATATCATTTTCCACCCTTTCACTCTGAGTCTATATTTGTCTTTGGAGCTGAGATGTGTCTCCTGGTGGCAGCATATGGTTGGGTTTTGTTTTTTGATCCATTCTGCAACTCTGTGCCTTTTTACTGGTGAGTTTGGTCTAGTAACATTTAGGGTGATTATTGAAATAAGAGGTCTTCCTATAGTCATTTTATCTTTTGCTTTTGATAGCTCTGTGTTTCCGTTGCTTTCTTGTCCTTGTGTCTGTTTTCTTTATTTTGGTTGGATTTTGTGGATTTTCCTTCTGGTTCTTCTTGTTTTATGTTATATACTTCAGTTATGAATCTTTGGTATGTGGTTTCCACTATCTATCTATCTATCTATACAGTCACCCATTTTCTTCTGCACATGCCTTATCTCCATTCCCCTTTGCAAATTTGGATCTTTGAATCCTCACCTTTTCTGTCATTGTTGTCTCTATTTGTCCCTATGAATGCTGAATGTTCTTTAATATCTTGCTATAGTAATTCTCTTCTTATTGTTTAACCTTATCATGTCCTATTCTTAATAAGGGTTGCATCCTCTGCTTCTATTTGCCCAATAGTCACTTTACTCCTAATTATGTTTTTTTTTTTTTTTGGTCATTTTATTTTAGGTGAACTGATCCCTTTTAGTATTTCCTGTCGTGCAGACCACTTAGTGGAGAATTCCCTCACTTTTTATATGTCTGGAAAGGTCTTTATTTCTCCTTTATATTTAAGGAGAACTTAGCTGGTAGTTCCTTGCACTTAATATCTTGAATATGTGATTCTACTCTTTCCTGGCTTGTAAGGTTAGCACTGAGAAATCTGACGATAATCTAATGGGTTTTCCTTTATAAGTTACTGTAGTCCTCTCCTTGGCTACCCTGAGAATTCTGTCTTTGTTGTTGATTTTTGATAATTTTAATACTATGTGTCTTGGTGAAGGCCTTTTCGGGTTGAGATAATTGGACATTCTGTTGACTTCTTGAAATCCAAGCTCCAGCTCATTCTTTAAATTCGGGAAATTCTCATCCACTATTTGTCTGAAAATACTCTCTAGTCCCTGCTCCTTTTCCTCGGCTTCAGAAATACCCATTATTCTTGTTTCCTCTCCTGATGATATCAGCTAGTTTCTGAATTTCTCTTTCATTATTTTTTCATTCTTTGATTTCTCCCTTCTTCCTTGTGATTTATTGCTAGATTTCTGTCTTTGATATCACTGATCTTTTCCTCCTTTTGGTTGACTCTATTTCCCAAGCTTGCTATTTCATTTTTCAACTCTTGCAGTGTGAGTTTTATTTCTAGAAGATCTATTCTGTTCTTTTTGAGGGTTTCAATCTCCTTGCTAAAGAACTCTTTCTGCTCATCTAGATGTTTGTTCAATTCCTGAAACTGTTGATATGACTTGTTTCAGAACTCACTGAGTTTTTTCAGAAGTATTATCCTGAATTATCTGTCATTTTAGTTGCATATTTCTATGTCTGCAAGCTTATTTTCTAGAGATTTTTCTCTTTCTCTCTGAGATGCCTTGTCACCTTGGTTGTTCATGGTTGTTCAACCTGCAACACAAAGCTACCTGGTCCTGAGCAGCTGAGGGGGACAGAGGCTATGGTAGCCGGCAGCTGCAGATGCCTTTTAAAGGGGCCGTGTCCGCGAGCAGATTTTAATGGTGACAGACCTGCTCCCTCTGAGAACCAGCACTGGTCAGGTGCTTGGAGGACACCAGAGATTTACAGGGGAGGCTGAGTTGTCGAAGCGAGGGCCAGAGGAGAGACTTTCTCCCAGGCAGAAGTGCCGGTGATATCCATTATTCCTCTGTTGAGCCCTTTCCCCTCACAGTGTGCAGACACAGCTGAGACATCATCAAACTGGATAACAGAGAATTCCCTGAAACTCCACCTCCCCTAACTCCTGGCCCCACCAAAGCCACATCAAGGTGTGTCCTCTGCAAGTCAGGTACTCCTTGCTGAGCAGCACCAAGACACACTGGTGATAGCTGTCCTCGGTTTCTGGTATGGTTTCTGGAGGTAACTATAAATACAGCATCTGTGGATTGCTTGCTGAATCTTAACAGGTAGCCCTGGAGGGGCACAGGCTGGGGCTAAACCTGGCCTGCAGCTACACCACTCTCAGGACTGTTCCTCTGGACACCTACTACACAAAGCCACACTAATAAGACTGGGAAACTTAGGAGCTTTGCTTAGTACATAGAAACGGAAACAGAAAGGCAGCCAAATGGGAAGACAAAGAAGCAGAAACCACATGAGAGAACAGAACGGAGATCTAGGAATAATGGAATCAAACAATTAACACATGTAGAGTTCAAAACACTGGTTTTAAAGATGTTCAATGAACTTAGGGGAAGAGTAGAGTAACTCAGTGAGAACTTTAACAAAGAGATAGAAAATATAAAAATGGAAATGGAAATTATAAAGAACAAGTCAGAAATGAAGAACACATTATCCGAGATGAAGAATATATTAGAGAGACTAAACAGAGTGGATGAAGAGGAGGATCAAACCACCAATATAGAGGATGGTGAAGACAAGGACACTAAATCAGAATGGCAAGAAAAAATGAGCCAAGACTATAATAATAATTTAAGGAGACTATGGGACAAAATTAAGTGTGAAAACATCTGTGTCATAGGCATACCTGATGGAAAACAAGATGTTAAAGAGCTATTCGAAGGAATAATGATGGAAAAATTCCCTAACCTGGTAAAGGAAATAGACATAAAACCCCAGGAGGCTCAGAGTGTCCCAAGAATGAGAAACCCAAAGAGGTTCACACCAAGACACATCATAATTAAAATGTCAAAGGTTAAATACAAAGAGAGAATCTTAAAAGCAGCAAGAGAAATGCAGTTAGTAATATACAAGGGAGCACCCATAAGACTGGCAGCTGATTTCTCCAAAGAAACTATGCAGGATAGAAGGGCTTGGCACAAAATACTTGACATGGTGAAAACCCAGGATCCACAACCAAGAATACTTTATCCAGCAAAGCTATCATTTAGAGTTGAAAGACAGATAAAGAGCTTCCCAGACAAAAATAAACTAAAGGAATTAGTTTATCAACACCAAGCCAGTATTACAGGAAATATTGGAGGGACTTCTTTAGGAAGAAAAAATACATGTATCAAAAACATGAGTAAAGAATGGTAATAATGACATTCCTATCAACAAGTACCTCAAATGGAAAAGAACTAAGTGCTCAAACCAAAAGATGAGAAAGCTGAATGGATTAGAAAACAAGACCCCTACATATACTGCCTACAAGAGACTCACTTCAGATTAAAAGACATAGACTAAAAGGAAGGGGATGCAAGAAGATATTGTCTTGATGGACTTAGAGAGTCAGATAAAGAAAAACAAATATTGCATGATTTCATGTACATATGGAATCTAAAGAACAAAATAAACAGCAATTACAATAAAAGCAGACAAAAACCCATAGATACAGAGAATATTTTGAAGGCTACTAGAGGTGAGGGGGATTGGGATGGTGGCCAAAAAAAAGGCAAAGGGATTAAGAGGTACAAATGGATAGTTGCAGAATAAACATTGAGATGTAGAGTGTAGCATGAAGAAGAGAGTTAACAGTGCTGTAATAAATGTCTGAGGAGGAAGAGGTGACTAGATTTAGTAGGGTGATCCCCTTGCGAGTTATGCGGATCTCTGATCATTATGCTATACAACTGAAACTGGTATATTATTATATGCCACCTATAATTGAAAAAAAAACCCTCATTGAATTGTACAATGTAAATATGAGTAACTAATTGTTTATTATATTTCGATAAAACTGGGGGTGGGGAAAAGTGAAGAAGAAGAAGAAGAAGAAGAAGAAGAAGAAGAAGAAGAAGAAGAAGAAGAAGCAGCAGCAGCAGAAGCAGCAGCAGCAGCCGCCACCTTGTGCTTGCTTGTCCCCTGTCCTCTGTACCACAGACATGCTTATGACCTTAGGCAAACAAACTAACCCATGAGTACTTAGCCATGGGTACTGTCGATGTAGAAAATGTCCAAATCTGTTGAGAATTTTAATGAATTTATTTGAGCCGAACTGAGGTCAGTTGCCAGGAAGCAAAATCTCAATGGATTAAAAAAATGCTCCAGAGAATGGCAGTTTTGCAGCTTATTTTATACATTAGAATCAAAGAAGGAGACATAAGGCGGGTTCATTGGTGTTAGATTAAGGGAGTGGGAGAAAGTAAAGTGAAGAAAGCTCTGGGACTCAATAAAAAGTACAACAGAGGGATACATACTTCTTTTACATTGGTTAGTACATGGGAATTAATAACTAACATTTATAGCATTTATAGAGATGGTATGCAAGGGGACAAGATAACCATGAGGAATTCTGTGATCTTGTGTTTTAGTGCAGTGGGTGTGCCCTGAGGGTTCTGGAAAAAAAGAATTACTCTGACATTCCTATCGTATGTTATCTTAGATGCAAAAAAAAAAAAAAAAAGACAGGCTCACTTAAGGTAAAGATTGACATTTGTGAAGAAAGCTACAGGCCCAGGAGGTGACTACCTGCCATGATATGCATTTGAATAGAAATTTTTATGTTTAGACCATCCTACGTGGTTACTTTTAGACTCTGACTTTGTAGGGCCCACCATGCTGGCCTCCCTTGAGCTTGTCAGGTTAGTATGTGTCCTTTTTTTTTTTTTTTAAAGTCCACAATACCTTATCTGTAAAATAGACTGATGATCATCTTCTTCCCACAGTTAGAGGAAGAATCAAACCAGATAATGTCTATAAATACCTTTAAAAATCATAAAGTGTTCTATGAATCCAAAGACGCAATGCTGGTGAAACATGCCAGACTCAGGGGAAAAAAATATATATTCTGCTTTCTCAAGAAGTAATTTCAACTCTGTCTGCAAGCTTGAGGGAAGCATGGTGGCGAGAGGAAAGCAGTAAGGGATCTAGGGTAACAAATGGTTCTGGAGTGCCCAGGACTGAGGGAGGTTCCCAGCACTCAAGACTTTCAATGCTAAAACTGAGAAAATCCCTGGGAAACAAGGACAAGTTGGTCATCCTAAAAAGAACCCTAGGCAAAAAGTCAGGAAGAAGAAAGGGATGAACATTTGAGTTCCAACTCTGTGCTGGGCACTGTCTAGGCATTTTTCCTTGGATTCAAATCCCGGCTCTGATATTAACCTACTTGGTCAAGTCTCCAAGTCTCAGGTGGAATAAGACGTCTGAAGTCCATCTAAATTTGAACATTCTGAGAGTCCTTTTCTTTAAACTCACATGGCATTTAAGGCCCAGGGAGGCAAATCCCACTCAGCAGACTAGAAGCAAATAAGTATGGCTATGCATCTCCAACCCCCACCCCCTGACGCATTCCGATGAAGGACAGGACAAATTCCCAAGTGTGGGAGTTCTCTCAAGCCCTGCACTGAGAGAGAAAGGTTTTGTTGTTGTTGTTGTTGTTGTTGTTGTTGTTGTTTTTCTGAGCACAAGAAAGAATTCAAACACCTGCCAAAGTTAGTCAAAAGGATCATTTATTAGAGAAGGGGAAAAGCAAAGAAAATAGAAAGCAAAGACAAAAAGCCTAGACAAGATAAAAAGCCAGAGTAGGGGAATTCAGCTTATATATCATTCTTAGTTCCTGTGAATTACAGTTTAAAGACTTTGTTTAGCTGTGGTACATATATACAATGGAATATTACTCAGCCATAAGAAGAGATGAAATACCGCCATTTGCAACAACATGGATGGACCTCGAGATAATCATGCTAAGCGAAATAAGCCAGACAGAAAAAGTTGAAAATCACATGATATCATTTATATGTGGGATATAAACCTAAAAGTAATGAATGAACAGGACAAAAACAGACTCTTGGACATGGACTATAGACTAGTGGTTACCAGAGGGTAAGGGGTGGGGGAGGAGGGGGAAAGTAGACGGGGTAAAGGGGGTCAAATATGTGGTGACAGAAAGAAATCTAACTATGGGAGGTGAACACACACTGTAAATATATATATGCCTTAAGTGTACAGCTGGAACTTATTGGATTTAGTTAACCAATGTCACCATAAAAATAAATTAAGAAAATAATAAATAAATAAAGACTTTGTTTACTCATTTTCCTTTGATATGGGCATATAGTGAGAAGGGATGAGTATGTAGTGTGAAAAGGTCAGAATATGTAGCATGAAAGCCCTGCTGGCAATTTCCAGGCTTTGATCCGCAGGTTCTCCATGATTGTAGCCATGGGGAATGAATGATTTTATTAATGATAAAATGGAAGGAATGGCAGCCACTTAAGGGCTCTGTTGTTCTGTTTTCTCTTTACAGTGTGGGGAAATGGCTTGTTAGCAATACCAGCAGAAATCTTCCTTTGTTCTATAGGTTTCCTAGTGGTTGGCTTTAAGGCTGATCAGCATATTGCAGTCTCTTAATATAGCTAGATTTAACATTTTAGTTCTTTTTCCTCATTCCTACATTAATCCCACTTTCCTTGCTTCCACCCTTCTCTAAGGACTTTCTGGTTGAGCTGTACCCACACTTGCTGAACTCCTGCTGGAATTCTATCATCTGGATTTTCTCAATGAGTATCTGCAGGGACATTTCATCAATCTGTGAAAACATACTTAGATCTCAGGGATCAAGACAGGCCAGAGAGGGCCTCACAGGTATGTGGGTCAGCTTCCTGCAGTAGAGTGTGGGGATGGAAACAGGGGCTGATGCATGGGGGAGAGGTGGCTTCTTTTGAGTCTTAGCTTAGCTCAACTGGGAGCAGTTGCAAAGGCCCACAACTTAGGGTGGGGATTTAAATACTAGAAAGGGTTGGCCAAGGGCAGAGGCAAAGTAGAAGTAGGGATATCTCAGGAACATAGGCCTGAGACGGAGATAACCTGAAGTGGCCCAGAATCCCTTCCCAATTGTCTAGACAAGAGCTTCAAGGGGGAGCTCACTTTCTCCTAAAGTTTACTGAACATTCTCTAAAGTTAATTCTACTCCCTCCTCTCCCAGTGGAAATGGCCCCAGGCCCCTCTGGGCATGTCTTTTCTCCTTCTTCTCTTTCTGAGCTGGCAGATCCAAGATCCCGTCATCCACCATCATCTCTATTCCTCATCCCAAGACCTAGGGGCTAAGATTAAAGAGGGAGCATAGTTGGGCAGTTAGCCTGGGAACGTTATACACCTAGGAGCAGGAATGGCAATTTAGGCTTTCTCAGGGAAGACTGGGCTGAGGGAGTGAGGGATAAACAGTGGCAAATGCCCAGGCTTGGGAGTTAAAAACCCTGAGCCAGAATCCAGGTCCTGCTATTTATTTATTGGCTGTACGGACTCAAGCAAATCACTTGTACTTCTTTGAGTCTCAATTTCTTCCTCAATGAAATGGAAGGAATGGCAGTCTACTAGCCTCAAAGTGTTGCTGTGTGTAAAAAAATGTGTAGTGGACATGAATTTTGTAAAATGATAAGATCTCTACATATGCTTGCCATTTATTTACTTCTTTCTTCTAAGTCAATTGAATAGAATACATTGACTGAGTGCTCACTATGTGCCAGGCACTATGGGGATTACAAAAGTGAGTAAGACACCTGAAGACATCCAAAGGCCAAACATTGTTATGTGAAGCTAGCAGAACTACAAATATTTTTTCCTCTTTTCTCTATTTTCTACATTTTTTTCTGTAATATGGCGGTTATTTTTCAGAAACAAGTGATAGGCTAATATTGGTTGAATATCTACTATGTGCCAAACACTATGTTGGGCACTTTGCACATATTATCTTATTTAATCCTTGTGACAGTTCTATACCCCCATAGGGCTGTCACAGTAATTAAATAAGATTTTTACAAATCTTTTATATCACTTTGCAAATATAGATACTGGACTCAAGAGGTTGAGCCACTTGTTGAAGGTCATTCAGCTAATACATGAGTGGTAGAGCCAGAGTTTCAATCCAAACCATAAGATTCCAAAGCCAAACACACTCACCAGGAGTTGCCACTCTTAAGTGGGGTACTGAATTGAAATATACAACACACTGTACTTTAACTCTGACTGTTAAGTTCCAGAGTAAAGGTCGGAAATTATGTGTACACAAAGAGGAACAGGAAGTAAACTCAAATGAGATGGGTGTGGGGAAAAGAAAAGCATCTCAAAATAGCTTAGAACCAACCTGCCAGAAACATCTGGGACTTTTTGGGCAGGCAGATGGTGATCTAAGGAAAGAGGTAGACTCTTCTACAATTAGAAAGAGCTTGAGTACTCAGTCCTTCGATTCTGGGGCTCATTCATTTGTTAATTTACTTAATTACTCTCTGAACAGTAGTTTGTTGTAGGTTTAATGATGGTCCCTGGTGGATCAGAAATAATTAAGACAGTTTTGACCTCGTTTAAAATCTAGCTGGACAGATACAATAACATAAACAGATAATTCTAAAACAATGCAAAAATGCAGAGGTTAAGATACATACTCACGATATTAGTCAAGTAGTTAAGCAACTAGAGGGAAAGGGGTACTTTTAATTGCTATACTTCCCTTTAGCCTAGCCATACTCAAAAACTGGTTTTATTGCAGAATCATCTCCCAAAGTTCAGGTTCGTGTGCCCAATTATTATAGGAAGGAGGCAAGAGAATTAAAAATGTTTATCAAGCCACATTCAAAGACTGAAATATGGCGATCAGCCCTGCAGCCAGGCCAGGAGGACACCTTCAGAACAAAGGAAGATTTCTGTTGGGATTGCTAACAACCCATTCCCCACATCTGAGCAAAGAGAAGCAGGAACCAAGAATCATTCCCTATGGCTAAAACCATGGGGAACCTACAGATTAAAGGCTAGGAACTGCCATCAGGCCTTTCATTCTTCATATTCTTAACTTTTTATGCTATATATCCTTCTCCTTCCTCACTGCATGTCCATATCAAAGGAAATGGGAATTAAAGAATGACATATAAACTGAATTCCCTGAACACTGTGGTCCCTCTCAGTGCCTTTACTCTGTCTCCTCACTGTCCCTCTCTTTCTCTGCCTCTATGAGGAGACTACATTGTCTGTGGAGTGTTATCCCTTTTCTAAAAAATTTTCCTTTTGACTCAAACTTCAGCATGTGTTGAATTCTTTCTACACTCTCTACCAAAGGACCCTCTTCTCTCGGTACAGGGCTTGGTCTCCCCGCATCACTCGGGAAAATTTACCCTGTTCTGCATCAAAATGAGCAGGTAAAGCCAAAATATTGAGACTGGTGCTTAGAGATAAGACAAAGGTTTGTTTGATTTGGCTAAAGCGAGAAGACAGGAGAGCAAGATCTCTCAAATTCATCTCTCCCAAAAAGCGAAAGTAGGGAGTTTTTATACAGCTAGCGGGGAGTGGAGAGAGAGTTACTGGGAACTGAAAGAGAAGTCTGTTTCTTTAGTCAAAGATGATGCTTTTTTCATATCAGACTCCCGAGCGTCAGCAGCTGGTTGTAGCACCTTAAAAACATTCTTTCCTTCTGCAAAACAAACTCATAAATTCTCCTTGAGACCCTGAAGTTATCTCCTGCTTGACAAAGAAACACAAAATTATATTGTGAGAACAAGGGGTGCTGGGTTTAAGAACCAAGATTCTGCAAAATATCTAATTGTTTGTCAGTGACATTATCTTTAAAGCAAAAAGCAGAAACTAGACATCTTGTGACTTTATTTAAGCTCTCATTATTTTGTGTTTAACTAACTATATGTATTTTTTTTTTTATTATCTCAAGTAAAGGATATTTTTAAACATTTCTCCTGGAACTTGCTTTACAGGCAGTCCTTCAAACATAACTATTAATATACTTTCTTAATCTTTGACTATGAGCTATTTGACAACCAAAGCAATTGAAACATTTAATTAAAGCCTATACCTATGTTATAATTAAGAATTAAATTACTTAATTCTAGTTGTCAAAAATACTAGGGGCATTAAAATCACATGGGGCTCAGCTACAGTTTTGGAGTATAGAAAAGGGATGAGGGAGCTGGGATAGGGCTTAGGGTAATAGTGTACTGCTTCCCAGGGTAGTGGCTGCAACATACCTAGAGTTCCCAGTGCTCTTAGCAGCATATCTGGACCATAACAATGATGTTAATAGATCCTATTGGCTGAACACACACTTAGTGTGTGTGCGAGACATTTAGCACTCTACCAACATTTCATATAATCCTCCCAACAACACACTGAAGTGAGTATGATAGACTCCATTTTGAAGCTAGAGAAATCAAGGCTCAGAAAAATTTAGCAACTCGCCCAAGTTGCTAAAGTTAGTTCAAACTGAGGCTAGAACAAATTCATCTGTTAGTCTTCAATGTTCCTACTCTTTATTTCATTCTTTCATAAAAACCATGAACAATTTTCCCAACAGACAACATATATACTTGTCTAAAATTGCAGCCCACATATGTGGTGACAGAAAGAAATCTAACTATGGGAGATGAACACACAGTGTAAATATATATATGCCTTACTGTTAAAGTATACAGCTGAAAGTTATTGGATTTCATTAACCAATGTCACCATAAAAAATAAATTAATTAAACAATAAAAATTAAAAAAATAAAATTGCAACCCACAGCACATATATGCGAAGAAGAAGAAGAAGAAGAAGAAGAAGAAGAAGAAGAAGAAGAAGAAGAAGAAGAAGAAGAAGAAGAAGAAGAAGAAGAAGAAGAGAGAAATGGCTCAAACTCTTTATCTTAACACATATTGGTGGCTAGTGGTGGTAGTTTAACAGAGATTTACAGAAGTGAAAAATAAAAAATCTAAATAGTGGAAACTCAATTATTTAACTTAATTATGCCAAGCTAAGCAAATGAGTTACATCCAGGATCCATCACCTCACCAATCTCTGATCATCTGGCTTCCTTCATCCCTGCTCCAAGTCTGTCCTGCTGGGGCTGGGCACTTGGATGAGGACACTGACCTTTCTAAGGAGCAAGGGAGCAGCAGGCTGCTCTTCAGTTCAAGGTATCATGCAGTCAGACTCCTGACTAGAAATTCCAATCCCTTAATCTCTACCAGGGCTAGGATGGTGTTCAGAAAATAAGTCTTTTGAACAATAATTTAAATTTCAGCAGCTGTAGATTCTCGTGCCAGGCTCAGGCCTCAACTCACTGAGTGATCTCAGACTGGGCCATTGGCTTTTCTGATCATCATTGACTCCCTTTTTCCAAGATTAGGAAGTTAAACTGGCTGATCTTCTAAAGGTCCTTCTAGCTCCAATAGTCCCTGCTTCTGGGAGAGTTTGCCTCAGAAATTTTAGTGTAAAGATAGATCTGAGTTATCATGCTTCTGATAGCATCGCTGGCCCAAAGACCAGGCCAGTCCTTCTGAAGTATCGCTGGTTTGGACACCAGGAGGTTGCATCCAGGAAATGGAAGGGGGATACACCAAAGAATATTATTTTCTGGCAGCCTTGGATTTCAGAGAAGAACATGTAAAACTGTGATGAGAGTGAGCAGTTTCTGTTAGGCAAACAACAGCACTAATAAATCCTGGTCTTTAATCAAAAGATACTCATGGGAAAGTAGTGAGCAGCACACAGATTCCACTGTGGGTACTAGGAGCAAAGGCAAGGCTGTTTTCAGATTGCTAAGGCTAGAGTTAGGATAGCTGTTTAGGATATCAAAATGCAGGCAAGAAGGAGAGCATCAGAGACAAACAGCTTATTTTCTAGCAACCAGAAGAGAAAATCCCAGACTCCTAAAGGAAATTCCTCATCCCAGAAAAAGACAGCTTCCTTCCAAAAGGCCTGGCAAGGGCTTGTGATGCCAGATTATTAGGCAGAGATTTCCAGGGACAAAACGTTTTTCCCCCGTAGGAGTTGGGGTGGAGTGTTGAGAATTGCTGGGAAATAATGGTGCACTGAGGAAAGGTGAGCTCCAGAATGGCACAGTAGATTTGCTGTCTCTTTTCTACCTCAAGTTACCCCACTCAACTCTTTTGTCCTACCTCCTCATATTCAAGGGTAATGTCCCTAAACAGAGCCAAGACAATCTTGCAGATGCATCTTCCTAGAACTCTCCCTTTTCTCATGACCATCTCCTTAACCTGAAGATGATTTTGCCTATGTGGAGTAGTATACTCTGAGGAGGCCTACACCAGACTACTTCATGCTAAAGGCTTTGGGCATAATATGTTCAGAATTATATGCCCACACTGTCACTAGCAAGTCACTGGCTATATGCTGGTAGCCCTCCTTTGCTCCTGGGCCAAGGACAGAGGGAAAGGAAGACCCCAGAGTGGGTTGGAAGAGAGTCTGGATTGCTCCACAGGGTTTTTGGAAGGCTATGCCACCTCCTTTGAGTAGATTTGCCCAAATGCCTGTTGCTAGACCATTCAACCACATTGAGTTTCAGTTGTCTGTCCAAGGAAATAGGGATGTTACTTTTGTCACAAGCTTGTTGTAAGGATTGAACGATATGTGTAAAGTGCCTAGCGCAATGCCTAGCATATAGTACATACTGATGTTGCCTATTTTGACTAGAGCGACATTCCCGTTTGCCCAGGACTTTCCTGGTTCTAGCACTGAAAGTCTCATATGGGAAAATACCTGAGTTCTGGCAGACAAGACAATTGGTAACTCTGTTTTTCATCCTCTCTTCTCAACTCTCCAAATGAAAGCACAATACAACTATCTCATGTCCTCATTTGTTTGACTCACAAACTAATATACTTCTGTATTTCTCTAATCAAAATCATAAACATTTATAAAAAGTACATAAGTCAAACAAATTACAACGTGCTTCTAATGTCTAGTCTTCCCAATAACTCTATGTTCTAGGGTAGTGCTTCTGAACTGAGGTAATTTAACCTTCAATGTCTGGAGGCATTTTTTTGTTGCCAAAACCTAAGGGGAGAAGAGTGCTACTGGCATCTAGTGGGTAGGGGCCAGGGATGCTGCTAAGCATCCCACAATACACAACAAATTATTACAACAACAAATTATTTGGGTTAAAATGTTAATAGTGCTGAGATTGAAAAACACTGGTCTAGTATATATTATTAGATGCTACAAACAAAGACTCTAGGGTGAGAGAGATAAGTAGCTCAAAGTCAAATTTCTGGAAAGTGGCCCAAATAGGATTCAAACCCAGACTGGTTGAATCTGAATCCAGTCCTTTCTTACAATATTACAATGTTCTTGTGAAATGTTTTGTTTGTCACATGATTTGGGTTTATCACATCCCTGTCATGATGAGATACAGCTCATGTTAAAGATGAAAAGATGGAGTCTCCAAAACTCAGGTTATTAACTTCTTAATTTTAGCTTTGTGCCCTGCAACCTATCCCATGCTACACACACACACACACACACACACACACACACACACACACACACACACACACACAGCACAGCACAGAGTATGATGGCAATGAGGGTTTGGTCATTGGTTGAGCTCCCTGAAAGGCCTGGAGAGAAGTAACAGCTGGGGAAGTGAGAGTGGAAAGATAGTCAGTTACGAGGAGGCAGCAAGTCCATTCCTCCAGCCTCTTGGCTTCTGCAAGAATGTTTCCAGCTCCTGATTCCAGAGCCAGCCCTCAAAGGGGGCCACATCTTGCACTGTAGAGCTCATAGAAGTGACCTGTTGATGTAATCTACCCCAAAGCTCTCATTTTATAGATAGAGAAGTCCAGAGAAGAGTCTGGCTCACTGTTTTGAGGCAAAAGAGGGACAGAAACACTAGGGTGTCCTGCCACCTAGTGCAGAGCTCATATCACTGTATTCTCTGGAATCTGAGACTTGTAGTCCAAAGAGGCCCTTCCACATTAATGCTGAGTGCAAGCCAATACACTTCCTCACACTTCCGTATCCTTAATTCTCACTCAGCAGGCTCTTTTCATACCTTGGACTTTGAAGATTCTGAGGCAGATGTTAAGGTATGGAGGTGGGGGAGTATTAGAAAAGAAGGAGGCCATAGGCCCTCCTCCTTCCCTTTTGATATCTCTTTTATACTGTGGTCCTAAGTTGTTGACTCTCCCTCATCTCAACCCCATTCCCCTGCCTCATTGTCTAGCTCTCATTCCTCCCAATGTCTTTGACCTTGGTCAATTTGTCCTTTCTAAAGTTCCTGTTAAACAGAAGTCCACAGGCCCAAAATGGTGTCACTTGATGATACCAAACCTAGACTTAATACCTGATCTAATTGTAGTTTTGACCTTCACCAGAAATGTAAAATCTTAATCAACTACTCTGGAATTTTCTGATAAACACCAATAAGATAATCTGTCACATGGGCCCTCTTTATCCTGTACCTCCCCAAGAAGAGGCAATCTGCACAATAAAACCTTTGCTATTCCCTTCTCCCCAAAATATGCTGTCCTGATCTAAAAACGACCCTTTCTTTTATTTTGTTAATAGCTACCCTGTCACACACTTCTTCCTATAAAAACCTTCCATTTGGTACCACTCCTTAGAATACTCTTCTAATGTTAAATGGGATGTTGCCAGATCCATGAATTGTTTAATAAAGCCAATTAGATCTTCAAATTTGCTCAATGGAATTTTTTCTTTAACATAACTAAATCTCAAAGCAAATGAATTAATCCTAAATGTAACATTTTCTATACCCCAGCTAGCCCCTACACATACTTCTGTTATCTGCCAGACTCAATAGGCATCTGAGTTTGGATCCCACTCTACTGTGAGCCTTTATTCCCTAAGGCAGACAGTCTAACTGAGTATTCCAGCAATGTATATCCTGCTCACAGAGAAAACGCCTAGTTTACTATATACCAGTGGTTCTCAAAAGGTGGTCCCTAAATCAACAATGTTACCACCACCTGGGAACTTGTTAGAAATGCAAAATATCAGGCCTCGCTCCAGACTTATAGCATTCAAGTCCCTGAGAGTTAAGCCCAGTAATCTTGCTTTTAACCAGCACCCTGGATGATTCTGCTACATGCTAAACTTTGAGAACGTCTGCTTTGTACCTTCAAGTAAGCCTTACAAAGAAGCAAAATGGTATCATTTTAGAGATACTAGGAAGTAGGGCTACTGAGAACAGTTGTGCTTTGTACAACTCCCTTTATGTAGATGTGAATGGTGCCATATAGAGTTATGCAGTGCAGACCTACTAGTAAGGGTGCTGTTCTTCTTCTTGCCATGAAAATAAATTAACAAATAAAAACCATAAAGAACTCCACATTTCTTATTAGTCCTCACAGTGATGTTCTGGAATGGGTTTACACTGGCTGGAGCCAATTGTGTGCATCTCTTCCCAACTCTGCATTCAGTATTTTCACATTGGTAGCTTGACATCAGCTATGATGAAAGTATTTAAACCATGGAAATATCAAACAGTACAAATCAGTTTTGTTTTGTTTTGTTTTGTTTTGTTTTTAAGTTAAGAGCCTGTTTACCCTTCCTAGCATGGCCACCAGATATAGCCCTGTGAGTTATGTACTACAACACTGCCTCTCCAGCAAATTTGTACAAGAGTATTATTGCATCATATCCCTTAATGGCAAAAAAATAGTAACAAAATGAATGCCTAATGATGAGGGGTGGTTGAAAAAATTAGTACATTCCTACCACGGAATATTATGCCACCATGAAAAAGAAATAATTGCAGCTGTACTAGATGACTTGAAGGGGCTTTAATGAGATACTGTTGAAGGCAATATGTAGAAAAGTCTTTATAATATGGATCATATTATAAAAGGGCACAGCAAAGTGAGCTCCTGTTCACTTTGCTGTGCCCTTTTATAATATGATCCCATTTCAGAAAAAAGAAATAATATGTACATCTATGCATGAAATATTTGGTTATGTGCAGGGAAAGATATATAATAACATAGCAACATAGATTATGGGAATGATAGGAAGGATGATTCCCACAAAAGAAGACTATTCAAATTATCCCCAATATTTATATGATCAGACTTACATAATTAATAGCAATTTACATATTCTATAAATATAAACCTGTTTGGAAGAATATAATTAAAACAATATAAAATTGGAAGGTAGTAGAGTGGTAGTAGGCATGGCGATAGTATTGAGGATTCATCTGAGGTCACACTCCCTCAAGTGGAGTAGGTCCTTTACCTTGACCAGGATTTAACAATTCTCAGTTCCTAGATGTCCAGCCCCCAAACTCTGGTTTTCTGACTTTTCGGTCAATTTCTGAGCAATATAGGGCACAGCTGGCTCTTTGGACAAGTAAAAAATGGCACAGAAAGTTGATCACCCAGAAACCAGCTGTATTGTTTCAACTCTAACAGAACCTGCCCAGACAGAAGGAAGTTGGGTGTTTCCTAAGGGTCCCAAGATTGCACTAGGACTAGACTCCTGAGCCCCAACTCTTTAGGACTTAGCCTGCCCAAACTCTGTATTTATCCCCCTCTATTAGTAGGGTAAGGGCAGGGGCTTTGACACATTTCACTTAAGCAGTATCTCCCTTATCTTTAGAGCTTTCCTTCCAATATCTAGGAAATACATTCATTTCTAGTATTTAATTCCCTTTTCTTGTTTCTTCCTCTGTCTCCATTTCCAATGTTTCACTCCTAACTCTAGATTGAGCCCATTCGTTAGAGGTCTTCCTTGAACTCTGTAACTCTCTTATCCCTGTACCTATTTCTTTTTTTATATAACTCTTATCATTACCTGAAATTATATAATTCGGTATTTGTTTTATTGTAGGTAGTCTCTCTCTTTCCACTAGAATGTAGTAAGCTACACGAAGGTCAGGACTTTGTTCTGTTCACTGTTGCATCCCCAGTAGCTAGAACAGTGCCTAGAACATGAGTGTTCAATTAATATTTCTTCATGAATTGTTGAATGCATGAATGCCACTTAGTCCCCATATTTCTTCTTTGCCCTTAAGATATTAGAAATTCTTTCACCAGGGTAACAGAAGGCTACTTACATAAAGTAATTTATTTCTGCTTGAGCTTTGGAGCAACTTTCACTCTCCACTCTCATAATAACTGTGCAGCCATGATTCAGATCCTTAGAACAGGTTCTTAGTTTGTTTTTTTGTAAATTTTTTTTCATATTTGTGTGGTTAAATTTATTTAAAAATTAAGTTTCCAAACACAGGCAAAAGTAGTTTTAACAGTTATCAACATGCAACCCATCTTGTGTATATATCCTCCACTCTTACTCATCTCTTTTATTATTTTTTCACAGCTTAAATAGGTATAATCTTTATACAATACACTGCATGTATTTAAAGTGTAAAATGTGATGAGTTTTGGTATATGTGTATACTCTTGAAACTATGGCCACAATCAATATATATTATTTTGTTTTGTTTTTAGGCAAAGCGACCCTTAGTTGATCTCACAGATTGCAATCCCTTATTTTTTTATTTATTTTTACACCTATAGCACCTGGTCTTCCTAGGTGGTCTCTCATCCAAGTACTAACCAGGACCGATCCTGCTTAGCTTCCAAGGTCAGATGGGATCAGACTTGTTCAGGGTAGCATGGTCGTAGACAGCCACAATCAATATAATGAACATATTAATCATCCCAAAAGTTAGAGCACTGTTTTTTGAACTGCAGATTGCAACTAATACTCATTTGTGGAATCACTTTTGGGGTGATTGGTGAGAAACAAATCTGGATATCCATGGAGCCTCATTTCCTTCCCCTTTTAAGTAGCTTAGCTGAGAGCTGGTTGTGCTATACTGAGTCAGCTGCGGAAAGACAAGGCCTTTGGCTGATGTCAGTATTCCTGGCAAGCAAGAATCTTCTTAGGGCCCTTGGTATGCAGACCTTGGCCCTGATCATGCACACTCCTTAGCATTGTTCCTGATCTAAGAGATCATTGATACATTTCTTGTTACTTAGAGAAACTAGGTGTCGCCTTAGTCCCTTTTCCCAGTGTGGAGGTGGAGCTCTTGTTCACTTTGCTGTGACTTTGGCCTTAGTGCACACAGAATATCTGTGACTGGCCTTTTCCATGGAATAAGGAGAGTTCGGGAGACTGGGTGCTCTGCTACTTCTCAGCTTGCTTGTAAGTTTTCCCCCAATGAATTCCATGTTGTGTCTGTACCCTTTGGCATATGGAAAGCTGGATCCTCAAATATCACCAACACAGCCTGTTGATAAATATAAGCTGAGTTTCTTGCTTACCGGGTAAAGGAGAACATCACCTCTGCAAAGCTGCAGAAGAGGTATCACAGAGGGAGGGAAGGCAAGGTTAAAACTTGAGAATTGGAAGTTTGGTTTGAGGTAGGTCTTTCAATGCAGGGGCTTGATTAGAATTAGGTAAGGATCGTAATATAACAGCCCAGGATTGGTGGAAACAGCAAAACAAGAATTTTGAAATGAGGGATTTAAAGACTCATAGGGCATTTCAAAATCTCTGTTGATGCTTTCCATTGAAGAGTTAATTGTTGGGTTTTTCAGGATGCTCTGGTAATGAACCATTTGCCTGAGCAGGGAGTCCTGGAAAAGTAAAGTCATAGTAATGAAGAGAGTAGAAGAGCAAAATGACATTAGCACAGACAGTAAGGTGTGGTTTCAGTTCTCAATATCCAGGTTAAGTATGGAAATAGAATGTTTTGGTTCTCAGGTGCTAGTGTTGTATGTCCATGATCCACTTATATGACAATGATGATCAGCATTTTCCAAAATATAGAACTGAATAAACTAGGGTTGAATTGCATGCAGTAAAAGTAAGTATTGTTTTGTGGAAATTTTGTTTCAGTTATACATATGTATGTGTGAAATGAGTCATGAAATAAAATGTATTTCTTACAATGGGTATGAATCCAAAAATGTTTAAAACCTACTACCTTAGAAAAATGCTGATAGATCCCTAAGAGGGTTGATCTCTCTCATCCACTGCTCCAATCTAACCTTTCATGTTAGTAGTAGAGGACTATCTGGCTGTGTTAGGAAAGATTACATAATCTGAAAATTGGAACAGAGGACCTGCTCAGGTAGATTAAGAGTTGAGTGGGAACTTTCAATCTATAAGGCTGTCCACCATTTTGTCAGAAAGCAGAAAGAATTTGCATTGCTAATGCATCACAAAAGATGGAAGCTAAACACAAATGATGACTTCCTACTGTGAGCATTGTTAGAGTCTTAAACAAATCCTTAAGAATGTATAGATTCCTATTCCACTGAGATGCAACCTACTTAGTCTAGGGACAGGCTAAAATGATCTCTGCGGCCCGCTTCATTGGAAGGATATTATGACTCTAGAGAGAATCTTACAACAGAAGCAGGCAATTATCCTAAGTTGTGTTTATCTGCTATCATCTCCCAGCACCTGATTCCGAGGTATTGTTGGATAGAATGACAAATGTGGCACACTGACCAATGAAGAGCTTCCAGTCTCAAGTGGGTTATTTACTTCTTCGAAGAAATTCTGCCACTTCAGGGCTTTAGAAGCCTGGAGATATTGAAAGGGACATTAGCTCTTCTGCCCCCTATCAGGCCTGAAATTCTTCAGAGAGCCCATTACTTTGGATAAAGCACTATTTCTCCATCTTAAAGTGTAAATTCTCCTTTGGCTCAGAATTTCAGCCATTCACATTTGTTTTACCTACTTACCAAAAAGATGCTTGGGTTAAAAAGAAAGTTTGAAAAACACTGCAACACTCCCTTAGTGGGAGTTGATGTGGTTTATTCAGGAATTCATTCAGCAAACAAGAATTAAGTCTAATTGGAGCCTTGGATGCCCCTGCTTTTGAAGCTCTCATGGTCTGAAGCAGACCGGTAAACAGGTAAATCATAGGCACTGTCTGTGTGTTGTAGAAAGAACCTAGGCTTCAGAGCCACAGATCTGGGAGGGAATCACATTTCCCTCCTTTCTTAATGGCACCATCTTAGGCTATGCAGCTCATTTCTGTTTTGTCATCTGTAAACTGAAGAGAACAAAACTAACTTCATATAATTATGAGTACCATGTGAAAGACGAAATGCTTTGGGCAATTAAGGAGATTATTTTATTCAGGTTATAGCCATAGAGAGAATGCTCAAAGGTAAAAAAAAAAAAAAAGAAAAAAGAAAGTTAAGGTTTTATAAGAGGTAGGTGAACAAAGGAGGCATCAAGTCATCTTATGGGAGTCAAGAGGAAGTGTGGAGATGGTCCTATCTCAGAATATGCCTGGTCGATGTTGTTCTTTACGAATAGTCCTCCTCCTCCTCCACCTCCTCCTCCTCCTCCTCCTCTTCCTCCTCC